>NC_051069.1:101282025-101452025 GCF_004664715.2 Peromyscus leucopus | reverse complement strand
CTAGAATTTCTCTTTAATAAAAGGAAAATTGCATGCCATGTGGAGGGCAGAAGTGAAGCTCCTTTCCAGGCAGGGACTGTTGATGGACAACTTCTCTAACTCCAAACAGGAGATGGTCAAAGAAAGATTAGGTTTCTGCTAATTAGGGTGGTCAGGTTCAGAGAAATCAGACATCTGGAGTTTGTGTAAAAGGGCAGAGAGTCATGCTTAGACAAGGAAAGAGCTAGTTAATGATCATATTTAAAGGTCATTCATTTACTTTTGCAGTAGCCTAGTGACATTTATCCTAAGTCACTTAAAAATGTTATAAAATGTCACAGATCCATGCAGCATGGCCACGTGGTGGGCTTGGATTCCAAGACTGGTGTTTCTAGGGAAAGGACCTGATATTGACATTGATCATGTAATTGGATGAAAGGCTTGGACTGGACAAGATGTTTCAAGTCAGTATCAGAATTTTATATGTATGTACAGACATGAGTGTGTGTGTGTGTCTGTGTGTGTGTGTGTGTGTGTGTGTGTGTGTGTGCACGTTGGGGCACGTGTGTGCATGTATAGGTGGAAGGCAGAGGTCAAACTTGGTGTCATTCCTGAGGAACTGCTCACCTTGTCTTCTGAGACAGACTTTCTCACTGGCCTGGAGTTTACAACTTTAAGAGGCCGGCTAGACAGAGATCCCTAAGGATCCCTCAGTCCCCGCATTTCCAGGGCTGGGATTACATGATAGGCCCTCACATCCAGGTCTTTTATGGATGTTGGGGATCAAACTTGGGTTCTCAGGCTTCTGCAGGAGGCGCTTCACGTGATGAGTCACACTCTAGCCCCAGCGTCAGCATTTGATAGCTCTGTTTTGCTTGTCACTCTGGTCCTCTGGAGAACTGATAGATTCTCAGCCTGATTGGTTAATGCCATTGGGAAATATTGTCTACTAAAATGTACTCTGTAATAGTGAAGCCAACTGGCCTATAAAGCTCTCATGTCAGAGGACATGGGTATAAGTCAATGTATTAAATTGAGATGACATTTTTTAATTCACCTGATTAATACTTGCCATATCCAAAAAAAAATAAAAATACTTTTCCTGTACAGTGATTTAGTTACAGTATTTAATAGACAAACTCACCCAGTTTCTAATGGTTTTGGAGAATGTCAAGAAAATTCTAGAAGAGTGTCAAAGTTGGAAAAGAAATAAAAACAATGACCATGTTGTTATTTGGAAACACAACAGTTCAAATGGACTCAACCAACCACAGAAGGTTAACAAACTCTAGAGCAATAACTGTGATGAGTGTCCTTGTCGTCACTGATCCTCCAGGTCTTCCCTTTGCCAATAGCACCCTGATTTCCAGGGGGAAATACCTTCTCGACTTCTCATGTGGTCAGGTATGATTGTCAGTCCCAGAGAGAAAGAGAGAGAGAGAGAGAGAGAGAGAGAGAGAGAGAGAGAGAGAGAGAGAGAGCATTCATGAGTCAAGCCACATCTATTGGTGTCTTCACCTCAACTCCCGAATTCTGAGAAGAAAAGCTCAATAGTACAAAAACCAGTTACAACTGATTAATTCTGAAGGCATGACCTAAGGAGACTATTCTATTAACAACAACAACAACAATAACAACAACAACAACAAAAAATCAGGACATAATGGGATATACCAGTGCTGATTGATTTGAGTATTGTCTATGATTGCTTTTTAAAATCTTATTTAAAAATAGAACATTTTATTAGCTTTTTGAGAATTTCATACATGTATACAATATATTTAAATCATGTCCACTCTTTACTCCATTTCCCTAACTCCTACCAGGTCTACCCTCACCTTCCCACATGCTCCCAACTCACATCTTCTTTTTATCATGACTCAATTTGTGCTGCACATACACTCCTGGGTTTGGGACCAGCCACTGGAGCTTTGTCAGCTACCAGAGACCACACCCTTAAAGAAGAATGGCTTTAACTACTCCAGAAGCCATCCACTGGCAATAGTACCTTAATTAGTGGCAGGAACACCAGAGCCCCCTTGTGCTGGAGTGTTGACCCACATGGTCTTGTGCAGGTCTTAGGCAGGCAGCCTCAGTTGTGGTGAGTTAATGAGTGTACCGGTCTTGTCTTGTCCAGAAGATATTGTTTTGCTCTGGTCTTCCCTGACCTCTGGCTCTTCAGTATTTCTCTAGTGAGGTCTGAGTTCCTTTGTGCCATGGATGGAGACTAATGTAGAAACTCAAAACTGGTCTAAGTGCGGAGAATAAGAATCTCTCTTTCTCTGAGATCAGGCCTCACTGTACACTCATGATCCTCCTGCCTCAGCCTCCCAAAGTGCTGGGGTTACAGGCAGGCAAGACCTTTTGGGGATCCCTTTTCCAAATTTTTTTAAAAAATGAGGAGCTGAAATTGTTAGCTGAGGTCTGAAAGAGAAGATGCAAGTATCAGTGGAGAATCTATCTTTTAGAATCATGACTCTGAAGAAGAAATCAGACTGAGTCAGATGAGGACAGACGTCTAAGACAGCTTGACTTGCCAGCTTCATGACACATCAGCACACATGAGCGTGGATGACACCAGTGATGGGCATAGAGATAACTCTGAAGGTGTGATTTCACATGAGGTTAGCAGTAGAATGGTAGAATGTGTCCATAAATGGTGCTGACAGGTAGAAAGGTAGTTAAATGCAAGCTCAAAGCTACAAAGTCAGTACCTACAGGGAGAAAAAAAAATGTCTCTATGGATTTACTTTGGAGAATTAATGCAAGCTATTAATCTAAATGGGAATCTGGAGTATGGACAATGATGTGAACAAAGTAATCCCTTGGTAACCATGACAATTGGGATCCAGGTACTGACAGCCACAGAGCCTTAATTCTTTTCTATAAAGTGGGGTCACATTTGCACACACCCGTGTGAGTCTTCCCAGATACTTTAACCCATTTGCAGGTTGTTTGTGATGCTCAGTACAATAAAGTCAACGTGAAAGTTGCTAAATAGTAGTGTTCTGAGGTATAATGGCAAGAAAGTTAAGTCTCCATGTAGTTGGTATGTTTGCTTTCCTATGAACATTTTTAATCTACAGGTAGTTGAGTCTAGGGATATGGAGCCCTCAGATCTGGCAGGTCAACTGTAGTTATTTATGGCAATATGAATGTCAAGGGGGGTGGGGATTGAGAGCAAGGTGTGTGTGTGTGTGTGTGTGTGTGTGTGTGTGTGTGTGTGTGTGTGAATTCCCTTGTTACTGGTTGGTAACATTACTGCTTGTAACATTTTCTCCAGCATTTCCTAGCTTTTAGGTAGAGAGGTGTAAAGGAGGAAGTTAGATTTATCCAGAGTTGAAAACTTATGTGAAAGGCTAGTGGGTTCTGATGGAGAACAAACACAACCTACTATCTTTTCATCCAACTAGGAAACAAAATGGGGGGGAGTGATGGTGTAACGAGACTGGAGATCTTTACAATGTCTGAAGTTAGATCTAAGTAGTATCGGTGTTTTGAAGATGCAGCGTTAGTCCCATTTGGAGCCAGATGGGCACAAGAACTTTTTCACTTCTTGTGTGGCTCACAATAGTATTCTAAGTCTCCAGAAGCAAACAGACATCAATAATAATATGAAAGAAAAAGCGTCAACACGTTTGAGAAAGACAAAAGCAATGGAATCATTATAATTTGTTTTATATTTTAATTAAATTTTACTTTTTTAAAATACTCTCTCATGACAATCTTTTTTTTTTTTGAGATAATACTCATTAGGATCTAAGTGCTCAGAATCTGTCTTTTCAAGGCTGGGGAGATGGTTCGGTCTGTAACGTGCTCGTAATGCAAGCATGAGGACCTTAATTCAATTCCAGCACCCTCATAAAAAGCTGAGCATAGCAACATGTGCCTGTGATCCCAGTGCAGGGGAGGCAGAGACAGGAGGCACTCAGGGGCTTGTTGGACGGCCAGTTTAACCAATTAGAGAACTCCAGGTTCAGAGAAAGACCTTGTGTCAAAAACAAAGTGGAGTGCAACTGAAGGAGACAACAGACATTGTCTTCTTCTGGCCTCTACATTTATATCCGTCACACTCATGTGCACACACCCACAAGCATGCAGAAGTATTTCTCTTTCATGCAAACCCCATGTATCTGGGTGTATTTCTGGCAAGGTAAGCTGTGGTAAGACAGGAAGAGCAGAGTGGCTTCTGTATTAGAAAAACAAAAACCAAAAAAACAAAAAAAACAACCCAGGTTCAGTCCAGGACGGCGATTGCTGAGTCCTGAAGCAGTAGCTGTGATCTCATCTGCTTTGCTTGAGTGCCTCGGGCCAGTTGCCTGCATCTGAAATACTATTTTCTTTATTCCTGTTGGACTTTGGAAGAGGAGATTACATTTGTATAAGGTAAATGTAATGTACAAAGGAAGTAAAACTCTATGGAGTTAATTAACCCACAATCCCAAACTCTCTGTGTGGAGAAGTAATCCACCCACCTCAGTTCACCTGAGCTGCTTTCTAATTGCCTTCTGTGTCTTTAATTTCCTTATTTAATTGAAGCTGGAACCAGTTTTTTAGGTGTTTCAGTAAAAAGATGTTGTCAGGTAGAGCTGAAAGATCGTTGTGATGAGCCACGCAGAATAACTTCTGGGATGAAATTTGGGCAACACCAGGGCATTGCCTTATGTTTTAAAAATGAGAGACAGGACTGTGGCCCATCCAGTTTCTGAGCTGAGCATACAGAAAACAACGCCTTCGTTAGTTCTGTAGTGAGCAGCCTTGTCCCTCAGCCACATCCAGTTTTCACAGCACCTGCTGTTTCCCCCCAGTGTGTTCCTCATCCTTGGTCCTCAGACTCCTTAGAACATGCCGGAACTCCTCCTTGCACTCTTGATCCATGCTACAACTGTTCCTTTCCACAGCCCTCATCTGCCTGGTGAGTTTCATTCATTCTTCAAAATGTGTGCCATGTTTGCTGACCATGAGGAACCTTGCTTGGGTGGTCTGCTTACTTTCTTTCACGATCCCTCCACACACAAGGAGGTGACACTTCACATGTTATCTTGGGATTGCCATGTGTCCATTTCTGTATGTACATGTTCATATACATGTACATGCATGCGAGTATGTGTGTTTGTGTGTGTCGGCTACAGGTCAATGTTTGATATCTTCTGTAATCACTCTTCTTATCTTCTTATTTTTAAGAAAGTGTTTTTTTTTTTAAATTTTATGTGTATGAGTGTTTTACCTGCATTTATACATGTGTACCATATATGTGCAGTGCCTAGGGAAAGAGTGTTTGGAAACTCTGCAACTGGAGTTATAGAGATTTGTGAACCACCATGTGTATTGGTGAAATTATTAAGGCCACTCCACGTAGTTAAAAGGGAGGTTTATTCTGTGGGGTAACTCACAAGTGAAGGGATAGGTAACAGGGTCTGGGAAAGGTGTGGTGCAGTCCAGCAGTGTTCTCTGAAGAACTCTACTCGATCTACCTCCAGGGTCCAGGGTCCAGGAACTAAGAGAGCCGGCGCATCTGGATCTTGGTCTTCAGGGTCCTCTCTTGGCCCTGCCTTGTAGGCGTGACAGTTGCCAAAGCCTCAATGGGGGTTGGAACTTCCAGATCAAAGCTGGGATGGCTACCCACTACACATGTGGGTGCTGGGAACTGGACCTGCATCCTCTGCTATCCTCTTAACCAATGAGCCATCTCTCCAGCTCCTCCTCACCTTATCGGTTGGGACTGGGTTTCTCACTGAACCTGTAGTTTGCTGACTTGCCTAGATTTGCTGGGCAGTGAGCCTCAGAGATTTTCCGTTTCCTGCTCTTCAATCCTGGGATTAAAGACCTCATACTTTCCACATGGCTGCTGGGGATTGAACTCAGGTCCTCATGCCTGCATGGCAAATACCTTACTAACTGAGCCGTGGCCCCAGCTCCACCATTTTTAACAGTAGGTGGCGAACTCTGAAGAGAGGCGAGTCATTTGTCTACCTTCGTTTTCCTGTCTAGCCCCATTCCTCCACACATTAGTACTTACTGATGGCTTTTATTTTTGTCGGCAGACAGTGTGAGTGATCCACTGACAGAGCAGGTAGGAGGTCCCTCGTCTTCTTGAATGCCGGTCATGCTTCTTCTTTCTTAAGCCACCACCCAGGTGTGATGCAATTGGTGGCTCAGTGAGCTGGCAGTTTCCACACATTCAGCGTCAAAGAGAAACAATGACGTCTGCTGGTGACTCCTTTCAGCAGGCCGGGGCTGCCTTGAGGCTCTGTCTGCCATTAACTGCAGCCATGCAGAGAAACAGGCAGAACAGGGGAGGGGTGGGGATAGATCAACTCGGGGAATGTTTAAGGAGATATTTTATTTCTTCAGTATGTTTAAAGATGCTGCTATGAGTCCTCCCCCCTCCCCCCCGGGAGGGGCTGGTTGAAAACAACGCACCTCCCCATGCTTGTGTGTCATTGTGTGTGCACAGCTACCTCCACATCCCGGGCAACGTCCTCTTGATTCACCCTGGCAACTGTTTTCCTTCCCAAGGTTCAGGAATCGTTCAGGCAGCCATGACAGAAAACAGCTGTGGATCAACGCAGCTCTGTGACCTTCACTAGGCGTCATCTGTCACCATGGCATGAACCAGCGTGTGTGGCAACGCAAACAGAAGCAGTTGGAGGGAAAGGGGATGAGCAGGGATGAACAGAGACCTAGCAGGGATATAGTTAAGGGGGGAATTTGCTTCATGCTTCTGGAATGTTCTTTAACACTGAATTTTTTTTTTTTTTTTTTTTGTATCATATGTATGGTAGTTTGAATGAGAATGGCCCCTATAGACTCATATATTTGAATGTTTAGTCACCAGGGAGTGGAACTGTTTGAGGAGGATTACAAAGGTTAGGAGGTGTGGCCTTGTTGGAGGAAGTGTGCCTCCATGAGTGGGCTTTGAGGTTTCAAGAAAGCCAATCCCAAGCTGAGTGTCTCTCATTCTCTCTGCCTTCGGCCTGTGTAAAGCTCTCAGCTACTGGTCCAGTGCCATGCCTGTCTGGTTCCTACCATGATGATCATGGACTAGCTCTCTAAAACTGTAAGCAAGCTGTCAGTTAAAAGCTTTCTTTCATAAGAGTTGCCTTGGTGATGGTGTCTCTTCACAGCAATAGAACATTAACTAAAAACAGTTGGAGAGAAAAGTCAAGGAGGGTCTGAAGGACGGTCTACCACCCTTCCCAAAGCTTGCTCCATCACTAGGCCAATTCCAATGTTCCTAGCATCATTCCCATCCATTTGCTGACTATACTGATTCACGTACTACTAGGGGAGGAGGGTCCATAAACAAGACAAAATCAAAGATTGACTGTTGATAAAAAGTTGACCTTCTGAGCTCAGGTTTAGACTGTCTAGGGTTTGATGCTCACATAATTGAGTGTGTGTGTATGTGTGTATGTATGTATATGCCTGTGTATATGTGTGTATGTGATGTGTGTATGCCTGTGTATGTGTGTATGAGTGTGTGATGTGTATATGTGTGTAAGATGTATATGTGTATGATGTGTGATGTGTGTGTGCATGTATTTGTGTATGTGTATTTGTATGTGTGTGATGTGTATGTGTGTGCCTGTGTGTGTGTGATGTGTATGTGTGTGTATAAATTTGTGTATGTGTATGTGTGTGTGGTGTGTCAAATCATTTTAAATATAAAATGGTATAAAAAATGAGCATTTACATCTGAGAAAAGAAATTATTCAAATTATAACTTTGAAATTCCCAATCAAGACCACAAATACATGCACCCTAGACAGTGTAAATGCCATTACGTATTTGTGCATGTCTATCTATATGCTTAAACATTTATAACAATAATTTTGTAAAATTATGTGTTGTTTTATTTTAAAATTATGTACTTTCATTTTATGGCATAGCTAGTTACAGATACTGGTATTGAATTACCACTGCAGTGCATTGTGGTCCAAAATCCTGTAATCAAACAGCTCTCATACTTTACTCATGGGCATCTTAATGAAGGTGTGTGGAGACTTTGTCCTTGGAACTGTTGCTCTTCATGTGCCTTTGCTGCACCAGAGGTCATTGTGTGTACCTTAGTGTTTAAGGTCAAGGTCATGGCATGTATTATATGTGTAAAGATACAAAGATAGACTGGTATTCACAAAGTGCAGAAGTTTATTTGTTTACTTACAACATTAGTGTGTGTTTGTGTTTGTGTGTGTGTGTGTGTGTGTGTGTGTGTGTGTGTGTGTGATATGTATGTATAGGCACATGTGTGCTACGATATAGACGCTAAGGGATACTTTCCAGGAGTCAGTCCTCTCCTTCTACCATTGGGTCCAGAGGTCAAACTCAGACTATCAGGATTAGGTGGCAAGTCTTTACTGTCCTGTTTAGTCATCTCACTGGATCATTAAGTGAATTTGGTAATCTTCCCCTTGTCTGTGGTACTGATACATGCTGGTACTTCACATACACTGGGATTTGGTTTAGTTTTCATGTTTCATGAATCTCATATGTAAGGACCATATTTGAAATCTTTTAAAAATTTGTGTATATTGTGGGATATTTGTACACTGTGTGAAAATGTGTTGCTGTGATTGATGTAATAAAAAGCTGAACAGCCAATAGCTAGGCAGGAGGTATAGGTGGGACTTCCTGGCAGAGAGAGAACTCCGGGAAGAAGAAAGGTGGAATTGCCAGCCAGATTTGGAGAAAGCAGGATGTGCAGGAGGAGAGGTAACAGCCACGAGCCACATGGCAGTGCATAGATGAATAGAAATGGGTTAATTTAAGTTATAAGAAGTAGTTAGGAACAAGCCTAAGCTACAGGCCAAGCTTTCATCATTAATAGTAAGTCTCTGTGTCATTACTGTGGGCAGGAGGTTCCCATGAGGAAGTACTACTCTGTGTGTGAGTGTGCGCGCACGTGCGCGTGCGTCCTATGTATAGCAGGACAGCTTCTGAGGGGTCACCTGTCTCTGTCTCCCATCTTGCCATGGGAGTGCTGGGATTATAGATGTGTGTAGCTGGCTGTGTGTGATCTGAACATAGGTCCTCGGGCTTGTGTGAGAAGTGCTCTACCCACTGAGCCATCTCTCCAATACCATATTTATAATTTCCTCCAATGCACTATTGAGTATTTTCCTGAGAGGAGAAATTTTACTTTTATTTGGTATAGATTAGAGGTCTTTTGTCTACAACTGTACCTGTGTGTTCATTGGAAGGCATTTCCCATGGTGCCCTTCCCCTGCCTGCATAGTTCTGGTAGCAAGAGCTTCAAGACACGTTTGTATTATGTTTGCCCTCAAGTCCCGTGTCATGATGCCAACTGAGTCAGCACGGTGGGTGGTAAGGGCATTCTTAGAAGTTATTTCTACCACCTGACAATAAGAATGTAAGCACGGGGAGCTACATCAATAAGCCCTTCTGAACCCACACTGAATATACACTCAACCTCTTTCTTAGCTATTCTAAAAATACACATGGCTTTTCTGGTGTCACCGCACATAAAAGGGCAGAGGCGGCAGCTTAACCCATTGTACTTGAAAGACCCTTTGATAGTTTCCTCAAAGCTTGGGTTCTTGCAAACATACTCACAGAGCTTGGCAGGACCTGGGCTGAAGTGTACGAGTGTGAATCTTTCTAAATTCGTGTTCATTATCATCCTTGTGCAGGCTTCCTGGCTCTGTAGATTGCCTCGTCGGATGGGTGTGGCTTTGAGAAGGTTTTCACATATTCATGGATTCAAGCTTAGGTTCTTTTCACTCATCTAGCCGTGCACTTGGATTTAAGACTGTCACAGTCTGACAGTGTCTGTGTGTAATGGGCAGGCGGACAGGTAGACAGCCAGCAGCTTCTGGCAAAGCAGGGTCAGCCCCTTCCTCCAGTCCCCACTGCTCAGGTTACTTTGGTTAACAAAGGGAATTTGAATTCCCCCTTCACTGGTTTGACAGCCATTTTTGAAGGGGTCTCAAGGTGTAGCATTTGTCCCAGCTCACCTTGTTCACTTCACCTGGGAGGGTCGCAAGCTCTGCAATTGTCTCTCTGCCTGACAGAGCTCCTATTGAAGCAGCCCGGTCCACTGAGCACATAGCCAGAGAATCAAATATTGCCACACAGTGGGAAGACGTAGATTCTTTGACTGACACAGAAACTTCCACTTACTTGAGAATCTTCACCTAAGAACTCATAATTACTACTGGTGATTGCATCCTATCTTCATGCCATGGCTGCCCAAGATGTCCCACAGGGCCATCACCTCATTTTATAAGGGCTGTAACCTTGTCACCAGTGGACATTTTCTCTTTTTTATCTCAGGCTCTGCATAGCTATCAGATGTGGAGAGAATGAAGAAAATGATAGAGTATTTGGGGCACACTTAGAAAGCAGGGGGGCCTTCAATAAAGTTAATCTCCTTTTTCTTAAGACCTGGAGTTTCTTTAAAAAGAAACTTTTATTGCTTGAGAATTTCATACATGCATATAATGTGCTTTGAGCAAATCCATCTCATTCCCCTGCCTAGAGTCCTCCCCATATCCCTCCACATCACGTTTCTCCCTTAGAGTCCTCCCCATATCCCTCCACACCATGTTTCTCCCCTTAGAGTCCTCCCCATATCCCTCCACACCACGTTTCTCCCCTTAGAGTCCTCCCTATATCCCTCCACACCACGTTTCTCCCCTTAGAGTCCTCCCCATATCCCTCCACACCACATTTCCCCCCTTAGAGTCCTCCCCATATCCCTCCACACCACGTTTCCCCCCTTAGAGTCCTCCCCATATCCCTCCACACCATGTTTCCCCCCTTAGAGTCCTCCCCATATCCCTCCACACCACGTTTCTCCCCTTAGAGTCCTCCCCATATCCCTCCACACCACGTTTCTCCCCTTAGAGTCCTCCCCATATCCCTCCACACCATGTTTCCCCCCTTAGAGTCCTCCCTATATCCCTCCACACCACATTTCCCTTCCAATCTCATGTACTTTGTTTTTAAACTCACCAAGTCCACGTAGTGATACCATTGGCCACAGGCAGCTTCTCAGGGAGCCAGATCACTGAAGAGTGCTGGGGTGTGGCTTCACCAGCTCTTCCTCCATCTCTGCTTGGATTTTGGCTGACTTGATCATGTGCAGGTCATGTACAGTTAGAGCTGCTATGAGGACATGTGTGCACTGTCACACCCAGCAAACTGCTTCATCGTAGATGTCCACCACCTCTGACCTACAGTCTTTTCACCTCTCTTCCATAAGATCCCCGAGCCCTGTGGGAGAAAGGAATACTGTAAAAGAAGATTAAGACGATGCTGCTTGTCAGGACTGCATCCTTGGTTGAGGCCATTCAGGTGTACCTTTGGCTGGCATGGAGCTCAGTAGTCAGTTCTTGCTTAGCTTGCACTGGGTCCAATCCCCAATACTACAGCAGCCAAAACCACCAAGCTAACCAAGTGGAAACCCTGTGGACTGAACCTTTCCTTTCAGCTAGCTGCTTATTTAACAGACAATAAATCTTTTAGTGAATTTGCTCTTTTAAAATATCTTTTTGGGAACTAAAAACTCTCTGAAGAAAACAAAAACTTAGGAAAAACAAGGTAAAACTTTTACTCTGTGTGTGTGTGTGTGTGTGTGTGTATGTGTGTGTGTATGTGTGTATGTGTGTATATGTATGTGCCTCTGTGTGTTTATGTGTGCATGTATGCCTATGCCTGTTTGTGTATGTGTGTGCATGCATGTGCCTTTGTGTGTGTGTATGCATGTTTGTACATATGTGTGTGTAGGAGTGTGTAAATGCCTGTGTGTGTGTGTTATCAGAAAAGGTTGCTGAGTGTCCTGCTTTACCGCTCTCCACCTTATTCCCCCAGGACAGGGTCTTTCACTCAGTTTGGAGCTAAGCTCGAAATGAGGGAACCCAAGTGACCCTCCCGTCTCCTCTGCCACGAAGCACGAGGGCTGTCAGTGCATATGCAACCACCTTGGCTCTTTTTTTTTTTTTTTTTCAACATGGCCACTGGGATCTGAACTCAGGTCTTCATACCTATATAATAGGTGCTCCTACCCACTGACCCGTCACTGCGGCCTGGGAATAACCGTTTAATCCTTACTCTCACTACCTGCCCTGGGTCCATGGAGTCTTGAATGTTAGACATACAGAAAAAATCACGGTGGTTTCTCATTCTCCATTCTTTATTGTGCTCCATGCCACTAATAATCCTGCTATCGGGCAGATAGTGTGATAGCTCACTCCTATTGCACCGAAGGGAGGGATATTAATTTTCATTTGGGCTGGATCTGAAAGCTGCTATGCACACACTGACTGACGCCTCATTTTTCCTGATAATGATGTTGATATGTCTCTGGACTACCCATATGCTCAGCATTTGCTGTTTCAAACTTGTTCTTCATTAATTATAGCTATAGGAAAGCTGCCAAAAATTAAGTTCTATGGAGGGTTTTAAATTGAACTCAGAGTGGAATTTTATGTTGATGGCAAGAGATGTGGAGTTTCCATGACAAGAAGCATATGAACAAGGACCTGAGTACTTTTGGCCTGATCTTAGGTCTGCAGGACTTCCTGTGGCACCACTGATCCCATGCAGGTGTGCAGGTTGGTGATAAGAACTTGATACAAGCTATGGTCCTTGGGGGAAGAGTGCCTCTAGGCAAGTCTGTGTGGCATTTTCTTGATTAAGGGTCGATGTGGGAGGGCTAACCCCAGTGAGCAGTGCCATCTCTGGGCAATGATCCTGGGTTGTATAAGAAGCAGGCTGAGGAAGCTGTGGAGAGCAAGCTGGTAAGCAGTGTTTTCTGCTTCGGTTCTTGACTCCAGGTTCCTGCCTTGAGTTCTTGACCTGACCCCTATGAATGGATTATGAGCTGGTAAGCTAACGTACCCCACCCCAGTTGCTTTTGATCATGGGGTTTATCACAGCAATAAAAAGAAAACTAGAACACCAAGGGGACTGAGGGGAGACGTAACTTCCAGGTCTTTGTATGGAGAGAAACACAGAGGAATGAAGTGAAGTGTGACTCCGGCTGTTGTGGTGTTTAATCTAGGGTATGGAAGACATTTGCTTTTGTGAAAATTGCCAATAGCCCTCCCCATCTTCCTTGCACAGATCTGAACTTCTAATATCTTTTTATATCAGATTAATTGATAATTTGAGAAGTAGAAAGAAGGAAGAATCTAGGTGAAGGTTTTAAAATCAAGATAATAATATATTTACTTTTTTTTTTGGTTTTTCAAGACAGGGTTTCTCTGTGTAGCTTTGCGCCTTTCCTGGAACTCACTTGGTAGCCCAGGCTGGCCTCGAACTCACAGAGATCCGCCTGCCTCTGCTCCTGATGCTGATTAAAGGCTGCGCACACCCCGCTATATTTACTTTTGAGAAGTCTAAATTTTGGCAAGTATGTTCTAAAGGACCAACTATTTTTGCCTCTATGGAGCCACATACCATTTCTATTTTACCCTCCTCCTTCCCTCTTCTTTCTCCTTCCCACCCTCCCCTTTTCCCCCTCCCCCTATTTGCTTATTTCTCCTATTTCCTTTCTTTTTTCTCTTCCTCTCCATGTCTTCCTTTTCCTCTTTTAGTTCTTCCTCATATTATTCTTTACAACCCTTTAAAAATACATAAAAAATCTTCTTAGCTCATGGACTGGCTGCAAGAATGATTTGCTCCTTAGAGCATGGCTAACTGAGCCTTCATCATTTTCATGCCTCCCTGTAACACCTCACTTTTGCCAGAGTGAGGTTTCCAGTCATTGATGAGGGGACAGGGCAACGGGTGGAATCTAATAAAGACCAAGCATGTGGTCTGAACTCCATAGAGCTGACTCCCCAGGGCTGCCCTTCATTCTGCAGAACCGCCTTGCAAAACAGGTACTAGGGCTTCTTTAGAGGTAAAGAACTCGATGTCCCCACAGCTTCAGTCACTATTGGTTCCATCCTAGGAGGTCTTTGAGTCTCACTCTACGGAAATCCAAAGGCAGCATGGGAGACACTAACTGGAGTTCAGGCAGACGTGACAACAAATGGTTACTCTGTGGTACAATAGAACATTGAAAGAACTAGGAGAAACTAAAGGGATTGGGTGGAGCAGAGGTGTTCCAAGCAGGAAGGGGTGGAGAGGGGCTGAGAGTCCTAGGAAGGCTGCAGTGTTTGCCAATTTCTACCCTGAAAGCAATCCTAGAGCTTTTAAACACTATGAGCAAGTGACTACCATGGGGAAAAAAAAATCCCTTTGGAAAAATTATCTCTGCTTATAGAGTGTGTAACACTTAAACCACGTAAGTGTGGATGTTGCAAGGTTAGGAGGCATTGCATCAGGCTAGGCAGAAGGTATCAGTGTGGGCCATGGGAGTGGAGGTGAGCTGTGGAGAGGTGAACAGATTTGAGATGTTTCCTTGGAGATAAGTTTTCTAGGATTTGGTGATAGATGGATGGGTGGGAAGAAATGAAATCAGGGAGTGGTCAGGATGAGTCTCGGTTTTGCACTGTAGAGGAGAAAGAGCAGTGCTTACACTTAGCACTGGGAAGTAACGTAAATGCTATACCTGGGGGGGGGGGAATGCAGAAAATGGAGGGTGTTAATGTGTGTCCCTGAAGAGGACAGAATTGGATAATGAGGTGGCATGGGAGAACAGGAGGTGGGAGATGATCTTTTCTCCCTTTTAGAGTTTTGTACACTGTTCTCTTTTCCATGCCCGATAACATTAATCCAACATTTCAACCTGAGACTTTGTCCTTGCCCTCTGTTCCTTCCTTTTCCTCTTTGTTCTTCTCAGGTTAGTTTAGAGTGCTGGTATTAGAGTGAAACTCCCAGGTTCACTTGAGTGACAATGAGTCACTACTTAATCTCCAGGAGACTCAGTGTTTTACATGAGAAATGGAAATGGAAATTGTGCCAGGGGCTAACTCATAGGGCTGTCTCCTGGGTACTAAATTGTTAATGCGGCTGTTTATACAGGTGCTCAAGAAAATAGCTTCATTGCCCTCGCTCTCTCTTTCCTTCCAGTCTCTCTTTTCCTTATTATATAAGCAGTTCTTCAGGTACAATTGTCTAGTTTTATTTTTCCTCAACCATGGAGGGCTTAGCACTCTCAGGGAGATTAGTTGTATACCTCAGTAATATTTCCCCCAGGGCTGACTCTTTCCGGTATTGTGGCATAGGTGTTGATGGCCTCAATAGATACTGTAGTGGAGCCAGTTGCTTCCCTGAGAATAAGGATGCTGAAAAGTGTGTCTCTTGGGGCATGGGCACACATCATACTGGACAGAAGCTGCCTTGGATGCTGTTATCTCTCCAGCACACTTTCATTCAAGAACCAGACATTCTGCTCCTTGGTGGGCTCTGGATCTATAGCATCCACCTCCTTGGCTTCCTGATTCCATGTATGAATGCACATTGTTCTAGGCTTACATGTTTGGAACAGAATTTTATAAGGATGATATGTTGGTAATTTTGGTAGTCATGACATTAATGGTACAAAGAACCTGGTCAAAATAGCAGTTTCAAAAGAACTCAACTGAGACTGATTCCAATAGCTAGGACTGTTTGCCAACAGGTCTTTCTGGGGAAGCCCTGCAGCTACTGTCCAGTCACACTCTACCAGGGCCAGCTATATGTTCTCTCCACGGGAGATACCCAAGGATAGAAAGGCAGGCAGATAACTGGGATGTTTATGTACAAATAAGAGCCCTGGGAAAGTTGGCAGGCACACACTCTTCTCCCACAGTTCCTGCTTCCGCCCCTTACCACATTGACTGGAGGAAGCTGGAGTCCTCTGAGTCTCCTGACCCCTGCTTACTCTTGTTTATCTGGCGTATGATACCTCTGCCTCTAAGGCAAATCTCATACTGCATGGATCAATAGGCTATGAGGGTCTTAATTAAAGCTGCAGGATTAAATTGATACCAGTAACTAAAGTGTAAGAAGGAGTGCTCTTTCTCATGGAGATATTTTATTATTAATTTTTAACCTTAAAAAATGTAGTTGGTATTCCAAATATGCATATACTGATGGCATGCTATCTAATGTTGAATATATGTATGAATAATATAGTGTTCAGATCAGGCTAAAAACATCTCAAATATTTGTTATCGTGAATACATTTATAATCCTTTTTTTGTAGTTTTCACTACTTCCAGTTGATTGTACGTATCAGTAGTCACCCTTTGTGTAATAGAACAGTACTTTTAATCATAATTTAGTGCCTGTTATCAACATTAACCTTTACCATCCCTTCTACACTTCCCACCTCTCATAACCACCCCGCAGCATCATCTTTTTGGAGAGTTTAGCTATGAATAACGTTATATGGGATTAGTCTTTTTATGCCTGATTTAGTTCACTTAACATAGTGTCCTCTGGTTTCATTGGTGTTGTTACAAAGTGCCCTGAGTCTCATGAATGAATAAATGAGATCTGTATGCACAGTGAAATTCTTTTTGTAAAATTACATTTATTTAGCACGTGTGTGTGTGTCTGTACATGCCTGTGCCATGGCACACATGTTAAGGTCAGAGGACAGCTTGCAAGAGTCCGTTTCATCCTCTATCATATGGGACTTGAGACCAAACTGCAATCATCAGGCCGCAAAATCTCTCTACCTGCTGAGCCATCTCTCGGGCCTAGCATAGTAGAATTCTGCTGGGCCATAAGGATAGACTCTTCCTGCTTGCAACATCACAGAGGCCTTTGCATGTACCACAAAGATGCTTCAGAACTTTGGGGGAATGTTTGTTGTCCCAGTGGATGTTATAAGTCCACATCTTAACTGCAATGCAAGTCATGTGTGTAGATTTCAGGCCCTGCTTCAAGTAAGAGAAGTTGAAATCTCAGGTACACTTGAGCAGACATTAGCAAGGATTTTTATTTCGTTAAATTAATTAACTTCTTGTTTGTTTTTGCTGTGGTTGTTTTTCTCAGTATTTCTTTATTCCCAGTGATGGTCATGGCATCCTTTTCCATGAAAGGAAGAAACAACATCAAGGCAGAGCGTTGAACCACCAAGTACATAGGCTCCTTGATGATGATGAAAGATGTGGGGGCAAATAAGGAAGCATCAAGAACAACTAACTGGACCCACAGCTGGGACCCGCTGCACTAGTGAACTTAGTGGGTTATAAACACAGCAAAAAGGGAGGGAGCATGAGGGAAAGTGGGGTGGAGTTGGGAGAGAGTGCTGGAGGGAAAGTAGAATCTAAAAGCATTGTCTTCATGTACGAAATCATAAAGAAGAAATAAACTGTGGAAGATTCTGTCTCGAACATCCATTAGCTCTAAGTACAGACTGATTTAGTTTCTTTGCAGCTTCATTTGCCCATCTGTAAATTTTGATTTATGTGGGCAGTAGATAAGATTTGCATATGAAAATATACAGCATAGTATCTGGAATATTTTGCATTTTTGCCAGTTGATCTTTTTCTAGATCTTTCACTTTCTGAGCCTACTATTCCCAAGAGCTGCTGTTGTTGCTGAGGACATTGGGAGGGCAGCAGAGGTCTTCCTAGGCCTGGGTGCCTAGGTCACTAAGAAGAACATGTTTCATATTTTCCCACATCCATATATTCATCAGTTGGGAAAAAGTATGATTGATGACTGACTTTTTTATATGATGGGGGGTTGGTAGAGGGAGAGAAAGAGAGAGGAGGGAGAGGAAGAGAATGAGAAAATCTTATTTCCTTTAACCCTATGAAATTAGCGTCCCTGAACTCCAGACAGAGTGAAAGAGCACCAGAGGGATGAAGCCAAGAGACACACAGCACTAGAGTAGAAATTCAGGGAATCAGAAGTTGACGTTCAGGTACCTGGAAGTCATCTTCTCTGTGGATATAGTTCAATGTTTAAGTGTGTGACCAGACCATTGGAGAAGAGAGAATTCAGAAACAGATTGTGGGACACATCTTAAATCTAAAATTTCACTTGAACCTATTTGGCAAATAAGATTATACTGAAAGATCTCTTTGTGATACATAGTGGTTGATCTAGCATGTTGAGAATGCATGATAAAAATCATCAGGGGAAGGGAATAGGGAGAAGGCTTAGTGTGTGAAGTGTTTGCTGTGCAAGCACGAGGCCCTGAGTTCAGATCTGTGGCACCTCTGCAACAGCATCTGTAATCCCAGGGCTGGGGAGGCAGAGTCAGCAAGATTCCTGAAGCTCTCTGCCAGTCAGCCTAGCTGAGTAAGTGAGCTCTAGGATCAGTGAGAGACCATGAATTAAAAAAAAAAAATAAGGTTAAGAGTGGTTGAAAAAGAAACCTGATGTTGACCTCTGAACTCCTCCTCCATAGACACACATGCCCAAACACTCTTGTGTAAAAGAATACACCCACTAACATGCACACACATAATATTTGGGAACAAGTACAGAATTTCTTCTAAGTTTTACAACTGTAGAGGTATCAAGTCCTGTGTGAGATGAGTCAAGAGTGTAGACTATTGATTACAGAATTTAGAGTGCTTGAGAACATGTATAAACTCATTTTCTGGCACTTTACACGCTGCCATTGTGTTACCTTCCATTCTGGATGCGTGGGAGGAGACACCCTTCATATAAGCTAAGCCTCATCATTGCTTGGAGTCATATTTTAGTTAGGGCTGACATCTAGCTTTCATGATGAGTGTGCAAAGGATCCACTTTCATCCAGTAAGAGATACTGTAACTACAGACACAGAATGCTTCTGAAGTGTGTACAAATACACCACCATGAAATGAACACTAAACAAGAAGGTTGAGTACGAGGCTTTAATTCTTAGCACTTACCTGTTAGTCACTTGACTTTCTGTAAGTTATTTTATTACTTTTTACTTTCATACTCCTTACCTATAAATATATAATGATAAATCTGTTTTTTATTGTACCATGTTAGTGTAAAGATGAAAAGTAAAAAAAAAAAATTGGCTACATAAGAAAATTCTTTAAATGTTATGAAGTATTACACAAATTAAAGCATTTATTTAATAGACACATTTGTACACATCAAAAAATTAAAACTGTTTTAATCATTGAATATAGAAATTGATAATTCAGAGACAACATTTTATTGGCATTTATTCAATCCCATAGTCAGGTTGTGTTTGCTAGAACCATTGAGCATAAATTGGGGAGGAACCAAGGATAGTGTCTCTTGGAACAAATTTACATGCAGGTTGCCTTCAGCCTCATGAGTATACACAACTTTCTCAGGGCTTCAGATCTGCCATAATTCCTTGGTAGGCTTAGGGCATCCAGGGTCAGGCAGAGAGCCTTAGGCACCCTCGGAGCCAAGGCTTTCCAACACCCTGTTGAAGAACAAGTGGCCTCACAGACAGCATGTTACCTAGTTCTGTTTCAACTTCTTCATTGGTTTGGTCCATCTGGTCTTGGCTCACCAAGGCTTCAGTTTAATGAAGCTTTAAATAAACATAAGCCTGGGGGAAATCAAGGAATCCCATTCCAGAAGAATGCACTGAGGTATGGCTTTATTTGTTGTCTTCCAAATTAAATGAGAAAATGGTGCTTCCTTTTCTTCAGGAAAAAATGTGAAAACCAGTTAGGATAGAATAGATGGAACTAGTTTGTGATCATGACACTCAGTGGACAATAGATACTTTTTAATATATGTGTGTTGTGCATGTGTCTATATATGTTCAAATAGGTGTGTGTGTGTGTGTGTGTGTGTGTGTGTGTGTGTGTGTGTGTGTGTGTATGTAGGCCCTAGGTTGACATCGTGAGTCTTCTTCAATTGCTCTCTACCTTATTCATTTAGGAAGGACTCTCAAAATTGAACTCAGAGCTTGTCAGTGAGGCTAGTTGGCTCATTAGTGTGCTCTGGGATCCTTTGTCTCTGCATTTACACCATTAGAATTACAGGTGGATCACCACACTCACCCAGCCTTTATGTAGATTCTGGGGATATGAACTTTGTTCTTCATGCTTGCCTGGTAAATGTTTTCACAACTAAGCCATCTGCCCAGCCTGACAATGAAGGCATATTATACACATCCTAGAACCTTGGCTACCTCCTCTGTGAACAGAGACATCACATATAAAATATTAGAAGCCCAAGAGTTCTCTGATGACAGACTGTCTCTCAGAAGGACTCATCAGAAATATTTCTCTATATTTTTTTAATAATTCTGAAAAAGAAGATGTGAAACATGGTAATTTCGACATCTTCTGTGAACTTTAGTTTTATGTAAGTTTATGAATGGTGTAGAGCCAGGTCAAGCATTAGAAAGTTTCAAGTTCAAGGTTCTTGCTTGAAGGAGAATTACCTGACTACTTCAATATGGTTTCTGCTGTAGGGAGGGCAGTGTAGTCCAGGAAGAGTTGAAAACTTTACTGGGACACAAGGAATATGGCCAAGACCTCTGGGCAGCCTCAGACCCTGTGAATTGTTTGACAACCAGCATCCTCATTCTGTGCAGAGTTGCACAAGACCCATAGGCTCAGCCCACTGCCTGTGAAGAGGCACAACCAGACTGGGAATTGATTTGAACGTAATGAACTTTCTGTCTCATCTGGCACTTTCAAAAGAATTTGCAGAGTCAATAGGTGATGGAGGCTTTAATTAAAATGAAAGAGGTGAATTAAAGCTTGACTACAGCATCCTAAAGGAAAGATGACCTCAGGGATCTGGGAAAATATTGTCAGCATCACACAGGACAGGAAGGACTGTTTCTGTTGAATACGGGTAATTTAAGCAGTGTGCAACTGGGAGTAGAGCTCACTTGCATGCACTCTGGTCCCCCCTAGCCATTTATTTTCTCATATCTGGAAGAGAATTTTCAATACCTGGCCTGGTGCATAAACTACATAGTGCTGTGGGATTCCATCACTCACATCTTGATGGAAGTATAGGGGGCATAGCATAGCTACCCTAAGTTGGATGCTACTTGAGATGATCTAACATGGGGTACTCACTTTGTCAAGAATAGTAAACTTGTTATATAATCCTTGGGTCTATTTCAGAAGTAAAAGATGAACCAACATCTACTCTTGGTGTTTAACCTTTCATTGACCTATCTTATGGACCTTGAATTTTCACTAGTGATGGAAAACATTCTACTGTGGAAATATGAAGGCAATTATGGAGAAATGA
This sequence comes from Peromyscus leucopus, assembly GCF_004664715.2. Classification (NCBI taxonomy): domain Eukaryota; kingdom Metazoa; phylum Chordata; class Mammalia; order Rodentia; family Cricetidae; genus Peromyscus; species Peromyscus leucopus. The sequence goes on along the minus strand of NC_051069.1, from coordinate 101,430,988 downwards.
AACAGGGCCTCTTCTAAGAGTTCGCACTATGCTAGGGAGAATGGCTGTGGGTTTTGATTTACCATTGGATGAAATACACCACACACACACACACACACACACACACACACACACACACACACACACACACCAGGTTCTGGAAGAAGTAAGAATGTTGTCCTTTGAGCATTTACTCTGTACCTTGAACAAGGCCAGATGTTTTACTTAGCTTCACAGCATGAATAAACCTGACAGCCTTATGTTACTACAGAGCTCACTAAGACTCAGGACTTCAAGGAGCAAAGAGGTGCAGAGTCTCAACCAACTTTTAGCCTGAGGTTTTGTGACTGTTCTGGGATAGTGCTATGGCTGAGACCATGAGTTCTTCCACAGTGTCTATTCTCCTGAAACTCAGTTGCACAGTGGTGATTGGTTTTAGTGGATGTTCAATTTTAGTAGAAATGTTTGTATTGTACTGATAGACTCAAGGATTAAAGGGTAATCAAATTTTATTAGGAGATAATCACCCAAAAAAAACAGAAAAATCAAGTCTATGGTGAACTATAGTCAAGAGAACATTTAGGAAGTAAGTATGGAAAAAAATCTTTTTAGACAGTCACCCTTTGGAGTCTGGCTATCCTAGAAGTTGCTCTGTACAGATCAGGCTGGCCTCAAACTCACAGAGATCCACCTGCGTCTGCCTCCTGAGTGCTGTGATTAAAGGGGTGTACCACCATGTTCATGAGGAAATAAGGACTTTTAAATCATGATCATAGCAGTAGGTAATAGTTCCCTATGGTGATACTTTATTTGTACTAAAATGTGATTTGTATGTTAATAAATAAAGTTGCCTGGGGGTCAGAGCTATTAGCAAACCATAGCAGAAACTGGGCGGTGGTGGTGCACGCCTTTAATCCCAGCACTTGGTAGGCAGAGCTAGGTAGATCTCTGTGTGTTCAAGGATACAGCCAGCATTGGAAACACATGTCTTTAATCTCAATATCAACCATAGAAGACCTGGAGGTCTGTTTAGACAGGCAGTGACAGGAGGTCATGTGGTTGGGTTTACAACCAATGAGAAGGCAGAACAGAAACACTATAAAAAAGACAGACACACAGGAAGTAGGTCTTTTTCAGAGAGGTAGGACCACCTTGACAGTGAAGGGTAAGGCTTTTAGCTCTTAGCTATTGCTCTGACTTTCATCTCTGTATTGGCTTTGTGTTTCTTATTTAATAAGGTGGTTGGTTACATCTACAGTTCCCAAGGGAAAAAAAAATACTAGATAAAGAGATTGGGAATTTAGGAAAATACAGGAAAGCACAAACATTTACAAAGAGAAAATTCAGAACTGAAGACTATGTCATCTTACCAGACAGCTGGGACAGTTGAAGAGGGGACAGGAGAAACCATGCCTACAGAAGGAAAATGACTGAAAACACCCAGGAAGAGCAAGTCTTAGTGTTTCAACCTGCTAGAATCATAAAGTTTACTAAATGTGTATTGGGGGAAGGTGAAGTCAATGGGGTCAGAAAACATGTAGTTGCATGCTTGTATGATCAAAAGAGCATGTGGGGTGTTCAGATCCCCACTCAGATCATGCAAAACCCAAATTCACTTTGGTATATGTCATTCAAATTTCTGGGAACCAGAAATTGACAAAAGTCTTCAAATGAATCAAAAAATTTAAAAGACACTTTTTATATACAAGGGAAAAAGAGAAAAGTGGTAGATGATAGATTAGGTTTTTCTTTCTCTGTGAAGTGTGTTCTCATGATCCCTGAAGCTGACTGATTCTGTTTCAGTAGCTCTCAGCTCCAGGGGTCAGACCACACAGCAGGTCATGGCTGCTTCCTTCTCTCTGGCTGGCATGGGGCTGAGGATGACCCAATCTTCATCTGGACCTGAATGTTTCTAGGTTCCTTTCTGTTCATGGCACAGCTCAGTTCCTGAGGTTAAGGGACTAGCATGCATCTTGGTGGCTGTTGGCTGAGGGCTGCTACTGACTTCTAGGGCCTACCTGCATTTCTCAGAGTGAGCTTTCTCACATCTGCTCAGGCTTGCTGGATCTTTCTACTGCTCCAGTTCCCTCCAGTCTCCTCTTCTGGTTCCCACCTGAGAAAACACCACACCAATAAGGCTCATCTAACTGATTACACCCATCTGATGGCCTTTGTCACATCTGGGGAATTTCATCACATCACCAGCTAGAGGGGCATGTGTGGGATAAGCAGGAATTGGGTGTCTTATATTACATGGTCTTTATCTTCCAATCATAGAGTTATTATTTTTTTAGTCAGAAACAATGCTTAGTCAGAAGACGTAGTACCAACACAGAGAAGCCTTTTTATGCTGGTTTATGCTAGGCAACAGTTATAATCATGCCAAGAAAAAGGCTCTTTGGGATAGGAGACAACTGAGACAGTAGAATCTGGAGAGCACTCACATAAATTGTCTGTAATCCTAGCACTGGATAAGTGGAGACCTAGGGATCCCCTGAGCTCACTGACCAGCCGGTCTTGCTGAATGGAGTGAGCCTCAGGTTCAGTGAGAGACTGTTTCAGAAAATAGAATGGAGAGAGATCCAGAAAGATTCTTGACATTGGCCTCTGGCCTCCACATGCACACACATGCACACATGTGCACACACACTCACATACATACACCACACACAAAGCATTTAAGAAGGAAAAGGATAGCTTATTCACTATATTTTGATTTGGCAATAAAATAACCAAAGTACTAGAAACTTCTCAAGGATTACCAGGGCACTAGGTGACAGAACTGTGGTGAAGAAGGATGTCAAGTACTTGGATGAATTAAAAAAAAAAAAAGTGTCCCAGAAAGAGTTATGGCATGAGCAAAAGGTGAGCTGGGCACTCACCTTAGAGTATTTCTGTGATGTCCACCAAAGAATAAGGTCATTGGTACTTGTGATGGTCAACTCTCAACTTGTCTGGATTGAGATCAGCTATTACTTTGATAAGGCACACCCTTGGGTGTGTCTGGAGTGCCCTTCAGGAGAGGATCAACAGAAGGGAATGTCTACTCTGAGTATGGGTGGCACCATCCCGTGGGCTGTGGTCTCAAGATGAATGAAAAGAGAAGGAGAGAGTCAGGAGAAAGCTGAAATTCCTTTTTCTTTGCTTCCTGGTCACTTGAGATGTGAGGAAGCTCACTCTTACTCCCTGCACTGCAAAGCCATCTGTCACCATGCCCTTCCCACCATGCTGGACTTTATCCCTTCCAACCATGAGCCACAACAAAGCCTCCCTCCCTTAAGCTGCATGTGTCAGGCATTTGCTCACATCAATGAGAAAAGTGACTAACCCGGTTCTGTAGAGTAAGGGCATGAGACAACCCATTGGTTGCTAGATTGAGACTTCAGGGTCTTTGGACTTGATTATTTCATAGGCAACTGCAGCGCTTTTTGATTTTGGCAGTCTGTGAATTGTGTTTGCATGTGTTAACTCCTGTCTGCAGGAAGAAGTGGTAATGATCACAGTGCAAAGGGGGAATGGCGAAGATGGTCAAACAGCTAATATATCAGGATGTCAGAGATTCATGGCTCGGTGTGGAAACACCATGGGCATCACTTCCCTTTATGTTTTCCTTAGCCACTTCTAGGAGGGGAGTTAGGGAGGAAGCCTTTTCTAAGGGTGTGAGTTTGAGGGGGTTTCTGACATCTGGAGATGACTTCTTACTTGGGGCAACCCAAACCATCAAATCATTGGGAATGAAATACTCTAAAAAAAAAAATAGGTTTAATTTCAGTCCCAGGGTCTGGTAACCAACCCCAGAGGTTCTGCAGAGCTACTGTCTGAACTGTTGGCTTCTTTCTCCTTTGGTTCATGACCTACATCTTCTCTGTCTTGGTGAAGCTCTAAACAAAAGGATGTGCAGACAACGCTAACATTTCCACAGCTCCTCCTTGATAAGTTCTCTGTGGTTAGCATCTATAACTGCATCCATATGGCGTGATGACATACTAAGCTCTGGATGTGGAGAACCTCCAAGAAAGCTTTTGTGTTTACCTCTAGCCTTCACATTCAGTAACAAGCTCAGGCAGTGAAAATATCTCTTCTAATGTTACTAAGCTTCAGTTACTAAAATCACAAACATCTTCATATTTAGTTGTCTATCACAGAGTCAGAAGAAAGCAGGGTACCTGTCTCCCACTCTGTTCACTTTAAGACATGACTGTTTATAAACCTCAGCTCTCTTGATGTGCACCTGTCAAAGTCTTCAAGAAGTCAGCTAAACCTTGGGTGTCCTTGGGGTTTGAACCCTGAGTTTTCCCAGGGGAACAGTCTATCTACTGCTCACAATTTTAAGAAGGGGTGGTGTGGCCTGGATGCCCTTATTCCCTCTGTGATTAGGCCTTTCCTCTCACCCTATCTTATGGTAGTGGGAAGTCTGAGTCAACCCTGATTTCAAAGGTCAAGGCCTGCTTCCATACTAGGTTCCTCGGCTACTGAGACCCCGTCAGGATCTCCAGCTGCCCTCGCATTCAATGGGCAGAAAGGGCCTTTCTCCATCCGTAGCATCAGATACCCATTTTCTGAAGCCACTATTTTTTCTAGCATCTCTCTTCCTCAGATATATGATTGGTTTGTTCTCCTACCTCTCTCTCTCTATAACCACCACCAACCATGGATGACCTGGAACTTTCTCTGTAGACCAGTATGGATTTGAACTCATAGACCTTTACCTGCCTCTGCCTCCTGAGTTCTGGCACTAAAGGTGTGCACTGCTTTCTAGGATTTTCTCGAAGACATAAGTACTTTTCTTCTTTAACCTCAGATTGCTTTGCCCCTTTATGTCTGCTCATATCAATGCAGGCTACTATTTCAAAAATTGGATTAAAATTCTTATAACTAGGACTGGACATGTAACTGAGTCAGTAGAGGTCTAAACTGGTATGTACAAACCCTGGGTGTAATTCCAGCATCGAATAACCAGATATGGTAGTGAAACACCTATAATCACCATCACTCAGGAGGTGGAAGCAGGTTGATCAAGTCCATCCTCAGCAACGTAGCAAGTTCTAGACCAGCCTGAGCTACAAGCAACCTTGTCCAAATAAATAAATAAATAAATAAATAAATAAATAAATAAATAAAGCAACCCATATTTAAAAATCATAAACAAACATTGAATTTGAAAATTCAAAGCTCAGAAATAGAATTGGACTGGAACTTTGGGCACGTCAACTATTTAAACTATCTCTTGAGACGTAGATGCCTCACAAATAGAAACAGTCTCTTCTCTGCCTTCAGGTGCTGAGCTGAGGATGTGCCCCGCCCCGGCAGCACTTCAGTTATTTCCCACTTTCTTCTATTTTATACATCTCAGCAGAATTCCAAAAGTCACACATGGAAAGAAACCCCCAGAGTAGAGTTTTATTTTAGCAAGCCCTTATGAAGACCTTCCTGGCTTCAAATCAATCCCGCGGTAAAAAGCCAGCAGGAAGCACATCGGATATATTTAGAAGCCAAGGAGAAGCTGGCTAATGAGATCTTGAACTTACGCCTGTCCCCTTGGTTTCACCAGGAAAGCAACACCTCAGCCCTGCCTGCAATTAGGTGTAATTGTTTCCTTACAGAAATAATCAGAGTAATTGAACCAGCGATCTGTTTTTGTTTTTTTATAATTCAAAGCACAGTTCTTGTGTGGTGGCGTCTGGCAAGGGGGTAGGTAGGTTGGTACCTTTAGACTGCAGGTGCTTTGGGTTTCTAGAATACCTTAAGTTTCTGTGACTCCCATCTTCTTCTGCTTACTTGGGTCCCTCCCATGCTGCAGTCACTGCCAAAGAAAGCTCTGAGATTGTGAGGTGGGTTTTCTTAAGAAGAAAACAGTTCTGTGTGCTGGCAGGGGAGTGCAGACCACTGGCTGAGCTCCCTCGAGCCAGACTGCTCATCCCTTGCTGGAGGGAGACCTACCCAACATGCAGGTGAAAGATACTAGTAATGAAAGAATGACAGAGCTTTCTGGAAACAAGCTTTGTCCAAAATGACGACTGGCACACACACGTTCAGTACCTAATTGTGGTGGCTAGTCTTCACTGTCAGCTTGAATGGACTTAGAATTATCCAGTGGATTGTCAAGGAGCAAGTCTGAGTAGATGCAAGTGTGAGGGTATTTCCAGAGAGCATTTACTGAGAGGGAAGGCACACTCGGAGTGCTAGTGGCTCCATCCAGCCCCTGGACTGGGGGACTGAGCAGAATGAGAGGAAAAAACAAAACTAGTTGAGTGACAGCACCCCCCCCCCACTTTCTCTGCTTCTGTCTGCTGTGATGTGAGCAGCTGTCTTCTCCACGTTCTTCTGCTCAAGTGGGTGTGGCCAAGCAGCGATGGCAGAACCCTCTAAAACCAGAGTCCAAATAAATCTTTCCTCTCTGGGTATTTTGTTAGAGTAACAAGAAAAGTAACAGATATGTTAGCTTGTGGGTTCCGAAGTTTATGGGAGAGGATAGCCATAACAGTGTCTAGGTTGCACCTGAGCCCTGGACCCCTTAATTGTGCAATTATTGACCTCTCTGAATTACAGATTTCTAACTTTCAAAAGTGGATGTAGAATGCTTCCTGGAATTAGGTAGTTTGCTGTGTATGCAGTGAGATATGCAAACGTAAGTTGTTATATTGACCAACAGGCTCCAAAGCACAGGACAGGGTTCCCTGGACTTACCTTAGGATAAAGGATCACTTTTTTCTTCTGTTCCAGCTCATGTGACATGAATTTAGGAGTATCTATCAGATCCTCCCCTCTGCAAACCTCAAAGGACCATCCCAAGGCCTTATAAAATACATCTCCTAACAGCTCCACCATTCATCAGCTGAGCTATCTACAGGGAGAGCGCAATCAGAGAGAGAGAGAAAGGAGGTCACTCTCTTACTAATGAGAACATCAGGAGCTGGGGCAGGTGCTTTATATGTCTCATATAATCCTTCCAAGCACCCAGATAGCTGTGTTAAAAAAATTAATCCTGTGTGGATCAGAGAGAGAAATCTCTTGCTCAAAGCCACACAGCTAAAATGTGGAAGAGAAATAAAGTTACCCAAGTCTGTCTGCCTTTAAATTTTTCCTTTCTCTTTGCTAAACCATGACTCCTCTACCTTCTATAAGCTTAGTATTTCACTTATGATCAAACAAAACCAACCATAAAGATTTAGTTAATAATATTGAAAAAGGAGGCTGTAAAGATGGCTCAGCTTTTAAGATCACATACCGCTCTTACACGGGACCTGAGTTCAATTCCTAGTACCCAAGTTGGGCAGCTCACAAACACCTGTAACTCTATCTCTGGGAGATCCGACGCCCTCTTCAGGCCTTTGACGGCACCTGCCTTCATGTGCACAACTCCCTGCTACACACATATACACATTATTTAGAAATTAAGTATTTAAAAATAATACCGAGGAAGTAAGTCTCCTCTTAAATGGTAAGTGGTCTATAATATATTCTATCCATGTCAGAGATAAGCTAGAAGGAGGCACCATCAAGTCTTCCATCAGTAGTTTACAGGTGGTATTGACTGACTACCTGAGCAATTGCGGTTCAGACTTCACATCTGGGAAACATGGCGGCTGAGGAAGCATTTGTTTTTGAGTGTGAAATGAATGGTAGGGAGATGAGGAGAGGCCATTTGAGAGCACAACTGTTCAGTCCACATTTTGGAGTCTTTTTCTGGGAAGAAAAATTGATTTAGCATAGGAAATGACTCAGCAATTACAAAGACAAAATTGTGTGCCTTGAAACAAAGGTCTCAATTTAGGTACGTGATGTGTTGATGGTTGCCAAATGGAGAAAGGTAGGTTGCCCTCTATCTCTGTAGACCAGAGGTGTCCCCATAGTCGAGCTCATCCTCGTGGTTTCTTCTCCAATTATAGAAAACAATGGGAAAAATGATTGTGTGATGAGCAAACATGGTTGGTCAGAGTCACATTTGCATGAGAAAACCCACACACAAAAAAGACAAGTGATCTTCTTCCTCATTCCCAACATCACAGGCTGCTGCTGGGTGACATCATCAAGACACTAGCCTTCTACATGCACTCTTCCCCTTTTTTATTGCAAAAAAGGATTCAAGTCAGTCAAGCACAGGTAAGTCTAAAATAATGGATTCGAATGGAGTTTAAAATCTGCATACCAATGTCACAAATTATACTCGGAAAAGATAATACACAATGTAAATGTGTTTTTGTAATAATAATATATATATTTCAAAATCAAATAATAAGACTCCAGGAGCTAGTAGAAACAGTTAGCAAGGAAATTATTTTGCCAATCCATCTTCTTACATGGGAGAACTCAGTAGAGGGTTGTTTATTCTGCAAGTGGATATTTAGGCATGTCTTATGCGCCATAATGTAATGAGGGCTGACTCTAGCTTGCACTAGCTTTTGCAGGCTACTTGTACACACCTGTTTCAAGTTGACAAACACTCTGAGATTAGACTTTTAAAAAGTAGATTTAGAACTTCTATTAAACACAATGTTGCCTATAACAAAAGGCACAGGGGAACAGAGTGAGACCGAAGGATGGTGGCCAACATATGCATACTGACACAATATGTATACAAAACTGAAGGGCGCAGGAGCGGAAGTCACATCCCAAACTCTTGGCGGAAGAGGTAGAAGTGTGTTGGACATAATGAAATTTGTCTGGTATTGAGTGGGACAGGATTCATGGAGACTAATTTGGTAAACATCGAGACTATAGTGGTCTGTTGCAGCATACTGTGGAATTAGTCCTCTTCACAGGAGATTTGGAGGTGCAAGGAAATGGGGGGACGCTCTTCAAATGTGTATGGAAGGGGTATTGTCATACTGAAGTTTTCTTGACTTGCAAATGGAAAGCAGATAGGGGCCAGAACATTGTGAAAAGAGTTAGAGGTGCCAGATGGGAGGCTGGAGTGCTTTCCTGGAGAGTCAAGGTAACTGACTGAGTAGACAATCCACTTGGCTCTAGGACTGATGGCTGAATGTGGAATAGCAAGACTCAAGCACAGATGAGGAGAATACCTAAGATTATTTAGGGATTATGAAAGAGAAATATAGCAGTGGGCTGTAGGAAATTGAGTTAGGACCGATGAAAGCCCAGAGGCTATGTGAAGGAAAGAACAGAGTAGATTGGTCTCAAACTCAGTTGAGAGAACTGGCTTGGGAGGTAGGGACTGAAAAGCCACCAGCACACAGTATAAGCTTCCTGCTGAGAGATATAGTTTTGAAAGTATTCAATATAGACAGTGTGGACAGTTCTGGAATCGGGGGAGATTCCTCTCAGACTTCACAGAGAGAACAGAAGCCAATGTAGGCACTGAGCCCTAAGAACACAGAAGCTCAAGATTGAATCTAGGTTGGGCTTCTATGAAAGGTCCTGGTCTACTCAACACTGGGAGCCATGCTCTGTCAAAGCCAGCATGATGACCTCGCTGGTAAATGACTAGATAAGAGAGAGTGAGAAGAGTGATGACCTTGACAAGAAGATGGATGAGGATGACAGTCCCTGTGCCAGAAGCAGATGTGCAGTGAAGTCATAAAGAACCAGGGCCTCTCACTCTTTAGGCCTGTTCCAAAGCCCCTTTTATGAAATTATATTCATAATTGAGTACTTCTCAGTTTGTTCTAATGAGAGTCCAACATGTGCTAGAGCAGAGGGTCTTCTAAGCCCGATCCCAACTGTGTGTAGAATCAAGGGAGAAGGAGAGGCAGATATGAGACAGACAGGCATTTTCCTGATACAACTACATAAGTTTATGCACTGAATTAATAACATTCCAAACCACAGTTCAAACTACAGGAAACTGAGAAGAAACTCACAAAAGCATCAGGGTGGGAGAAAATGTCCTCCCTCTAGGTACTAATAAACTGCAAGTAAACAGCACTGTGAGATCTGTGAATAAGTTCTGTGGATTTCGAATAATAGGACAAGTATGTTTGATGTACTAACTATAGAAATATAGTTAGTCTGGGGCTGGTGAGATGGCTCAGTAGGTAGAGGTGCTTGCAGCTCATGGCTGACAACCTGAGTTCAATTCTTAGAACCCAGGTAAAAGTGGAAGGACAGAAGCAATTCTACAAAGTTTTTCACGCATGCATGGCAACAGGAGTGTCCATTTACACCCATCATAGACACACACACACACACACACACACACACACACACATACACACACACATACATACACATGCATAGGGACAGGAGTGTCCAATTATACCCATCACACACACACACACACACACCACACACACACACACACACACACACACACACACACACACACACACACACACACACACAAACATACACACAAATGCAATTAGCCTATCTTAAATAAATTTCTTGTTTGAGAATAGCACAAGGTTTTCTCTTTAACCAGGTGGTAATAAAAATTAAAATGAGCTTAGCTGCTGACCCACATTTATCATGAGACTATTTACAATAGCCAAGTTCCAAAATCAACCTTGGTGCCTTTTAATGGCTAAGACAAAGATAATATGGGACCTCCATCAATAGAGTATTGCCAGCTGTAAAGAAGGACCCTGCCATGCTGTTTGTAGGATGGAATGAGGACCATGATGCTATTCTAAGTAAGTCAGAAAGACAAAAGGTGCATATTTCTCTTCTCTTTGGAATCTGTAAAGAAAACACAAGGGGCAGAAGAGGAAAGTCAGGGAAGAAGCAGGAATTATGGGTAAGGGAGAGAGGAGACAGAAAAGAGAGATAAGGTACACATACAGAAATGTTGCAATGAAACCTACTGTGTTATACAATGTATGCACAAGCTTCCAAAACAAATGGAAATGTTATTGAAAATTAAAAATATCTTTCAGAATTTCCAGCTCAAAGGTGATAAGATAGATATTTTAGTATCTTAAACATAATAATATGCAATAAGACTGAGAGTGAAAAGTCATATGAAACAAATTCTTATATTAATAACCAACAAGACATTATGAATGTTCAGTCTTTATATCAAGAAGGTATCAAGAAACAGAGCACATAACTTTGAGAAAAACATAAAGAAACCCTTAAATACAAAAATGGGCTTCTCAGAACATAGGAAAATAGCTGAATAAGCAAGTAAGCCCTAAACTTGTTTGGCTGATCAAGGGAAACAAAGCAGGCCGCCAGAGGTGGCCTGGTCAAGACAAAATAATTAAGAAGTGGGTGGATGAATTGGAGCGCAGAACTGAAAGCCAGAGTCAGCCACCAACACACAGAAGATGCTGAGAACTTCAAAGGGATATTTACGAAAGTCTCTTCAAATGACTTTGAAGTGGATTTTTTTTTATATATTTTTTTTTGGTGTGGAAAATACAAATTACTAAAATTAAACCCAAAAGCGCCAGTGTAAGACTCCGCATGCGCAAACAGCAAGGTTTCGGCCGGTCTGCGAGACTTCTCCCTCGAAGCAGCGCCAGGCACAGATGGCTTCCTCGTGAATTCTTTCAGCCTCCACAGAGCAGAAACTGCAGAGCTATTTAAATGGTTCTCAAGCGGAGGCTAAAGGAAGTCTTCCAAATGATTTTTCAGAAGCCAGCGTTGCACTCATTCCAGAACCCTAGAACGAGAGCACAGGAGACAAAACTTGAGATGAATCCCAGTTCTGAATTCGGGAGTCTAAGTCCCACAGAATGGTCTTGAGTCGCTTCAGTGCTATTGAGAGACGGGGAGCACACCGTCAGTCATCATTTACCCGAAGGAATTGTGTCCAGTTGTCATGTGTCATGGATGGATGCAACTGTCTATTTCAACTACTGAGTTTTATGGTTAGGGATAGTCTTGTCTGTGTGCCTGCCTGCCTCCCTGCCTGCCAGCCTCTCTCCCCTTTCCCCTCTCCCCTCCCTCCTCTCCCCTCCCTCCCTCCTCTCCCCTCCCTCCCTCCTCTCCCCCCTCCCTCCCTCCCTCCCTCCCTCCCTCCCTCCTCCCTCCTCTTCTTTTTGCTCCCCACTTCTCTCTTTTTTGGGCTCAAGGTCTTACTTTGTAGTTCAGGTTTGGCCAGAAACTTATCATATAGCCTATGCTTGCCTCAAATCATAGTAGCCTGCTGGTTTCAGTGTCCTGACTGGAGGGTTAGAGGTGGGAGCCACCACACCTGGCGTAATTTAACCATTCTAATTTAAATTTACCAGACAACCACAACAGTAATAAATTATTGTTTTTAGTACTTTTTCTGCTAGTCGTGCGTTATGCCCTTTTATAAAAGTCTCTCATTCAACTGGTGCTAAAACTCATAGTAAAATAGTCATTGTGTTTTCTTACATGAGAGAAATTGGCCTGAGCAGGGAGTTCTATGGCTCTGAGGTAGACAGTCTGATTCTAAACTAGAGGAGGTGGACACTGGAGACTCTTTTTATTGTTCAGATGGTTTCAGTCTATAAGACTTCTGTCATCCGGTGTGAGGAAAGCTAGGTCCTGTGTAGACCCTGAGAGAACCATCTTTTCTTTCATAAGGCTGGCTGGGGCCTTTGGCCCCTCTGCTGGAGCACTCATCTTAACACACGCAGGACCCTGGCTTCCATCTCCAGCACGTTCCTCGAGTCCCAGTGCTCAGGAAGTAGAAGCAGGAGTGTTGGAAGTTCAAGGCCATCCTTTGCTACAGAACACATTGAGGGGAGGCTGGCCTACATTTTGTTTCCACGTAGTAAGTATATCCACTGTGACTGGGCATTGGAGCATCCTGGCAGCTTTGGATAGAGCTATAAGCAAACTAAGAACACAGAAGTCTGGAGAGAAGTGGGGTCAGTAGACGTGTGGGTAATAAGGCAACAGCATTCCTGCCATTGTGTGAAAGATATCTGTGTGTAGACCTTTGGTGAGGGTCTGAGCCATGGGACACACACTTTGAGTTTGTCATGAAGCCTACAATTTCCACTGATATTTGCAAAGAGGTCCATGTCCACACAAGTTACACTTCAGTGTCTTAGGCCAGAGTGACTAGAAGGAGAAGGCAAGAATCAAAGGAAGAGGACTGGGCAGCTCCAGTGTCCAGGCTGGGCCAGCCTAGGGAAAGGTGTGTGCATCTATGCATTCATACTTCAGCCCAGCAGGCCTCCACTTCAGGGCCATCTTCTTGCTTTTTAGTGCCTGCTGGGTGCATATAGCAATAGGCTAATGGTACTTCTTCATCTGCCTGCTTCAGACTTCAAGCCTGTGCTGGTGCATGTATGTGCACAAACATAGGAAGGCTTTTTCCAGGAGCCTGGGTTACACAGATGTTCTGTGAGTATCTGGTGTGGTTCTGAGACCCAAAGCAAAACTGAGTAGATGAAACAACACAGCCAAATTCAGGCAGGATCTCTGCTATTCAGCAAGGCCCGCTCTTCAAGGATAGGTGGAGACAGAGGCAGGGGCAGACTTGATACAAAGGATGGGCGTGCAGTTTTGACATTCACAGATTCAAAGCCACGGTGCTTCTCATTGACCCTTGTCTTGCCACTAACTATCCATTTGATGTTTCCATGATTTGTCTTGATTGTTTGGAGTTACCATCATAGAGTGCTAAAAGAAAGAAAGAAGGAAAGAAAGAGAGAAAGAAAGAAAGAAAGGAAGGAAGGAAGGCAGGCAGGCAGGAGCTCAAGCAGGCTGTAGCTTAGCAGTAGGACACATGCCTGGTATGTGAAAGAACCCCAAGTTCATTGTCCAACACTACACAGAGAAGAAAAAGTTGTCTTCCCTCCTGGTATGAATTTCATTTGAAAGGAAGAGCACAACCCGAAGAGGATGGCTGGATGCTCACAAATTATCATGCGGGGTAGGTCATTGGGTAGAAAATCATCTCTTACTGTGAAAAATTTTCCTTTCAAACAGCCTCAGTTGGAAGCTGGATGGGCACAGCCGGCAAATGAGGGCTTAGCAGCTAATTCAACTGCAGTCGGCCATTGGAGGCGGGTGTGCCCTGTTTGTATCTTAACTAGTTTCAGCTTCTCAGAAACAGCAGAGTTGGCAACAGGAGAGGGAGGAGGTGCTGCAGAATGCAACAGGAGGAAAGAGTCCAAGAAAAAAAACTAAATTGCCTACAGTAGGAGAATAAATAAAAAGCCCCAGGAATTCCTTATAGCTGTGGCCTCAAAGGCCCCATAAAATGTAACTCTCTGATTTACCTTCCTTGTCTCCTGTAGTGGCTGCCAGATGAAATTAAAAATGGGCCCATGAAAGTAGCAAGATTGAACGCGACATAAAGAATGCTTCAGAGGCTCCAGATTTTAAGTGCCTTTCCACTTAATTGTCTTTGGTTGCCAGCTATGGAGGGAATGGAGAGAGAGTGGGAGAGGGAGAAGGGACTGGCTTGGAACACTTGCATAGTGAGAGAGGACAAAACATCATGCTTGTGCATGCTAATGGCTACCTGTGCCTCCTGCATTTTATCTCTACTTTGGTAGAGGATCCTCTGTCCAGTGGGATTCATGCCAGAACTCAGGTATTCTGGACTGTGAGAACAGGCAACATTTTGCACATATCTATCAGCAATATCACTTAGTAATTCTCAGCTTTTTGGGGGAGCTCTTGGGTGGGTGCTCCTGGAAGTGGGAGCAGAGAATAAACTTGATCTTTCTGCCTGTTAGGTCAGTTTTTCCAAGGTGGTGCAGCGCTGTGTCTATTTGGGGACATTGAATGCAATAAAAATTTTTTGTTAACTTACTGTAATAAGTATAGAAATTATAAAACAATCACAAATCATAGTAGAGAGCATGAACTAGTGGTTGTTGTATTGAATCAGCTGGAGGGGAGTTAAGTGATGGATGATTTAGGCTGGGGCAGTTTGCCAGTCTTCAGGTTGGTTGGCCAACTGTTGGCTGATCTAGAATGACTTTGGTGGGGACATCTGACCCACTCCATGTGTCTTTCATTCTTTGCTGACCTAGTCTGGCTTTGGTTTCTTCATGATGATGACAGAAGTTCAAGTACCAGGCAGGACACACAAAGCCTCTTGAGACACAAATCCCAGAAATAGGGCATTGGCATTTCTGCTATATTTTCTTGGCCAAAGCAAGACATATACTGGTTCAAATTCAAACGGAAGCAGAGGAGACTCAGGTTAGTTAGTGAGAAAAGCTGCAAAGCCAAGGGGAATATAATTAGGTCACAAGAGGAGTGGAAATGAGGGTTCTCCCTGTACTCTACCAGGCTCACCATGTGCTGTACCCACAGGGTGCTTGTAGACAGCCTGCATTTCCTTTGACCCCATGCTTCTCCTTCTTGCTACCGTGTGGGACATAGCTTACCATCAGCTGTCCTTGTTGCTAGGGAGAAGGGTCACCCTGAATTTTTACCATATGCTCTTCTCCTTTGCTTCTTGGCTCTTCCTAGAAAGCAGGAGTGTTGGAAATGAACACAAGAAGGAAGTTTCCCCCCATTAAGCATTACAACCTGGGCTGCAGCAGAATGCCACTGAAACCCACAGAGAGGGTAGGCTGGCATCCCACTCTGACCCCTTTTACCCACCCAGTGGACCCAGTTCCCAGCTACTGAGAGTGTTATCTGCTAATGCAGCTGCTTTCTCTTGCAGCATATTGCATTCATCCAAGTGATGGCTGCTTTGCCTTAGCAGTTATGTACCTACAGTCTGTCCAAGCAAAGCAGGCTTTATGCAGTGAAATGGAACTGTAGGAGAATGTTTAAGGGAGGGAAAATTCTGGGTGCAAATTGTGGAGTAGACTGTAGCAGACCAACCTGAAGCTGACCTTTAGCTAAAGTTACATATTTAGGCAGTTTCCTCTCTAGACTCATCCTACCTGACCCATCTCCACTCTCCTAGGAGTATTTTATCAGTAGGCAGGTCCCCTGTCTCAGGCTCTGCTTCTGGTAACCCACACTAACATGCCCATCTTATACCACGCGTGTTTAAGGGGAAGAAGAAGGCATGGTCCTCTTTGGCAAAGACCGTCTTGCCATTTTGGTACCAGGAGAGGTTTTACATCGTAGAGGTAGATTTTGTTGTAGTGAAAGCAATACCCACAAGGCTTTGGAGGTAATGAATGCTTGAGCAGTGGTGGTGCCCGGACTGCTGAGCATTTTCAGTATTTTATGTAAGGTGTTCTTGTGACTCTCAGGCACAGCTGGCCAAGGCTTGGAGAAAGGAGAGAGGTGAGAGATCTTGTGTAAGAAAAAAACAAGTCAGCTTGCACCTTACAGCTGTAAGTTAGCTTCTGCCAAGACCAAGGAACTGAGTTTTGTCTCCAGAATCTACATGGTAGATTCTGACTCCCCAAAGAAACTGACTCCCCAAAGCTGTCCCCTGACCTTTACATGAAGACCATAGCACGCGCGCACACACACAAACAGAGAGAAATGAAAAATCTTTTAAAAATAAATCAAATGTCTCTTATTGTGACATTTTATTTTTCCTGTTAATGTGAGGCACATCCTAAGTCCGATCCAGTGAGTCTGTCAACCTTAGATTGCCTTTTCCCAGTGATTTTGCCATGAACATTTCTGCTGCATGTTTATCTGTATGCAGTCTAGTGGTAAAGACACATCTTTATGTTAATAGAGGTCTCCAGGATCCTGGGGGTGTGGGGTGAGGATGGGCTCATCACCCCCTGAACAATGAACAGTATTTGGTCTGCTCCTTAGGAGCGATCAGTGTGAGCATTTTTAAATCAGTGTTCTAACCCTCATCATACCTCAGCCTGTGTCTTCTAATCCATTCTTCAATCCTTTGCCAGATTAATCTTGTAAAAATTAATTCTTACCTTGCTGCTGGTCTGCTTATATTCTCCTTTCCTCTGGTACTGTTGTTTCAAATGACAAATTTCCTACCTTTTAAAGGTGTTTGAGTATTCCTTTGTGAGTACATACACCTCTTTATCCAGTCCTTTGTTGATGGATGCTTAAGTTGCTCCCATATTTTGACTTTTGGATATCCTGGGCAATACTAAAGTGGACCAAGGTATTCAGAAGCCTCCTTATCACACTGATTTCCATTACTTGGGTATATGGCCTGATTTCACTTATTTGTGGAATCTAAAAAAACCAATCTCATAGAAACATAGAAGAGAAAAGTGGTTGTGGCGGTTTGAAAGAAAATGGCTCCCAAAGGGAGTAGCCCTACTGGGAGGTGTGGCTTTGTGGAGGAAGTGTGTCACTGTGGGGGTGGGCCTTGAGGTCTCATATATACTCAAGCTTCACTCAATGTGATACTGAATCCACTTCCTTTTGCCTTCTGATCAAGATGTAGGCAGCAACATGTCTGCCTTCATGCCACCAAGTGCTCTAACATGATGATAATGGACTGAACCTCTGACTGTAAGCTGCCACCTCAATTAAGTGTTTTCCTTTGTAAGAGTTGCTGTGGTCATGGTGTCTCTACACTGCAATAGAAACCCTAACTAAGACAGTGGTTTACCATGGCTTAGGGTGTCATGAATGAAAAGATTCTGTCCAAGTGCATAAAATTTCCATTGCTAGAATATGATTTAGTGACCTGATACATTATGGGTTGACCCCAGTTGGTCATAGTTATTGTAGATTGCAAACTTGCTGAGATATTTTTAATATCTCATCACAAAGCAATGATAACTTGGTGAGGTGATGGACGTTAATTAGCTTCATTGCATTTTTGTACAATGTACACATCAATCAGAGCATCACATCATACTCCATAAATATATATAATTATCAATGCCAATTAAAAATGAACAGATTTAAAATTTCCTTTGATTACCTTCATCTATAACAAAAATCTGAAACTACCTAGAATCACAATAAGAGACATTTGATTTATTTTTAAAAGATTTTTCATTTCTCTCTCTCTCTCTCTCTCTCTCTCTCTCTCTCTCTCTCCTCTCTCTCTCTCTGTGTGTGTGTGTGTGTGTGTGTGTGTGTGTGTGTGTGTGTGTATGTGTATGTGCGCATGTGCTATAGTGTTCATGTAAAGGTCAGGGGACAGCTTTAGGGAGTCAGTTCTTTCCTTTACCATGTAGATTCTGGGGACAGAACTCAGTTCCCTGGCCTTGGCAGAGATCCCTTACTGCTGAGCTGCTTTGCTGTTCCTGCAGATGCATTTCATGTCAGCTTCTCCAGTTTGCGCCTTTTTGGTTTCTACTAGGTCTAGACCGGCTGTAGGCTGTTTGCTGAGCAGGCCATGAGTCTTGCCCTGGGCTTGCAAGCATGGTTTTCCTTGACTTAGAGAAGCCTTCATGTTCTAAAGCTGGTGAACCTCGAATCATCTTCCCATCTCCCTCACCTCTAGGAGGAGTGTCTCCTGTTCTTTCAATTCTGTTTCTACCTCAGGATACATTACATTCTTGTTATATTCATTCTGGGCAAGCAGGGCACACCAAAAATACATCTATCATCAGAAGTGTGTGATGGATGAATGCATTAGAATGCATAATTCTTCTGGGAGAAGTGCCTAAAGTCTGATAAAAAAGTATCATAAACAAACAAAACAAGGTTCAAGAGCACTGAGTAAAATAAGGCTCCTGTGGGTTCAAAATCATTTCTTTTATTCATGGAAAAGTCACATTTTGCGTTACTTTAAAGAACCGTTGTCCATGTACTGTGCCTCATTGATGTTACTTTACAATGTCTGACTTGGAGAATTTAGGAACATTTCCCTTCTCTTTTGAGCAATGTGTCTTATGAAGAACAAAGCTGTGAGAGGCTCTACCCATTCCTTTTCAGGATCCTAAAACAGTTTGCATATGTGTGCGGGGAGTCATGGGATAGGACAAACACTATGCGTGTGTGTAAGGGGTGTCCTGGGCTGGGACAGACATTATGCATATGTAGAAGGGGTGTCTCAGGATGGGACAGACATTGTGCATGTGTATGAGGGGTGTCATGGGGCTGGACAGACACTATTTGTGTGTATAAGGGGTGTCACAGTATGGGACAGACATTATGCATATGTATGAAGGGTATCATGGGCAGGCACTATGCTTGTGCATGAGGGGTGTCATAAGGTGGTGGGGAGTCCCTGTGGGACAGAATCTATGCCTGTCAACATGGTTACTTTCTGCAAATGGCTCTGGAGATGTCAATTTCTTAAAACAAAGGAGATTGGACACATACATCCAGTATTAAATGAGTCAAGCTGGCTGATCACCAAAGGAACACAAAATCTCATGACTAAGCAGGGGAGAAAGGGAGAAGACCACATTTCAAATCACTTCCTTGGTGCCCTCATTTTCATAGGTGTGACAGTCACTTGGGGAAATGATATAAATGTTTGTGTCTAGGTTTAAACACTCAGAACACTTCTGATTAAGACCCAGTGGCAGAGGGTTGCATAGGTTTCCTTGTTATTCAGGAGGAACTCTGGCCACACATTCAGTATGCACCACACAGCCAGCTAGTCTCTAGTCACAAAACTTACATTTAAAAAAGCAAGAAAAAGGAATATGGTGCTGTCTCCTTACAGAAGGCTGTGTGAGGTGAGCTCGGGTCAGTTCTGCATTGATCATCTTCTTCTCTCTCCTGGGTGGATCACTTCCTTTGTTAAATTGGTTCCTGTGTATTTGATGGTTGCGGGAGGGGACTCATGCAAATGGGATCACTGCTTTGGTGTCTCTTTTGAGTAGGTCATTATTTGTACAAGTCATTTTTTGCATGTTGATTTTATGTCCTACAGTTCTATTGAGCTCATATTTCAGCTCCAAGCATTTCTTTTGGAATGAGTCATTAGGGACCTGGGGAGGCAGGAAAGTGCTTGCCTTGCAAGCGTGAGACCTGAGTTTCATCCCTAGAACCCATGGTGTTATGAGTTTGTAATCCCAGGGCTAAGAAGACAGAGATGGGCAGATTTCTAAGGCTCATTGGCCAGTCTGTGAGCTCCAGGTCAGTGAGAAACTTGGTCTCAAAAAATCTAGGTGGATGCCTTCTAAGGAATGGCACCAGACAATACACACACACACACACACACACACACACACACACACACACACACACACACACACACATATAAATGAAGATCATTAGATATTTCAGCATGTAAGATAATTGCATCTGGAAATAGTTGAATTGCTTTCTGATTAGGATGACTTGCATTTTCTTCTCTTGTGTGATTGTTTCTGCTATTCATGTTGGACAGACATATGGCGGTAGGCATCCTTACTTTCTATCATTCTTTGTTTTTTATATTGTAAACTATCTTTGAATCTCAGAGATAAACCCTATTTGATAATATAGTAACATTTTGGATGTGTTACTGAATTGATAATTCCTAATATTTATCAAAACTGCAGGGCAGTTGTCCAGCTGTGACAGAATGGACAGGAACTGTACAAGCTCCAATCTGAGAGAATGGCAGCACTGAAAAAAGAGGTGTCATGAAGTCTTAGCCTTAGCTAAGGAACTATGGGTAATTAACAGCTTCCAGGAGGGGAACTCAAGTCTGCTTTCCTTAAGGATGTGGTCCCTAGTAGGCAAAGCACACTCTAGAGGACAACTTGTACAGGCCAAGCGTACGTGGGCAGCACAATTTGGACTAGGTGTGTTTTAAAGGAAAAATGAGGGCACAGACTTGGGTGGATATGAAACAGGAAGTGGATTTTGAGGAGATGAGGGAGGGGAAGTAGAACGATCCTTTCTCTGAGGTTGGTGTTATGGTGGACCCCATTCATTTATTGCTTTATTCCTTCATTTCATCCTGCCTAATAGACAAGTTCATTGAGATCCAGTTTTGTGTATGATCTTGTCAGCTCAACTTCCCAGCTTTGCAGCAGTGGAGGGTAGCTACAGAATGGGTGAGCTACTTCTCCCTACCAGAAACAACTAGATCTATTTATTTTTTACTTAAAAAATGTATCTGGTGTGTGCACCTGTGTATATTTGTGCACCTGTGCCATAGTATACTTGTTGAGGACAACTTGAAGGACCTCAGGATCAAATTCAGGTTGTCAGGCTTGAAAGCTCTTATCCCCTGAGCCATCTCACCAGCCCTAGCTTTACTTTTTGAGAGGATGCCTGCTTCCTCAGGCTTCGCTTATAGTGAACATTCTCCTGTGCATCTTAGAATAGTGGGTAGAGTCATTGACCTTGACATTTTGTAAATTGGCAGTGGCTTGGATTTGGCTCCTTTTATGTAAGACAAAGAACATGAGACTGACTTTACTTTTTAACAACATAATATTGGGAAACAGAGCCAAAAGGCACACTCAGAAGGTAGGTGGAAGTGTGTTTTCTTTTCTTAAAAAAGATTTATTTTTATTTTATTCATGAATGTTTGCCTGCATGCATAAATATTTGCCTTCTTGCATGCATGCATGAATGTTTGCTTGCCTGTATGTATGTATATCTCTGCACCAGGTGCTTGCTGTGCCGTCAGAGGCCAGAGGGGGCATCATATTCCCATGGAACTAGTGTTATACTTAGTTTTGAGCTACCATGTGGTGCTGGGACTTGAACTCAGTCCTCTAGAAGAGCAGCAAGTGCTTTTAGCCACACTCTATCTCCAAGACGCTCTTAGTCATCTCTCCATCCCTGGAAGTATGTTGCCTCACTCTGTGTTAAGTATTTGTCACAGTGCCTATCACAGGGTTGAGTACATAATCCTGTTGAGACAGGTATTTTTGTTGTTTTACTGTGACAGTACCTATCTTGAATTTGGCTCATGTTTTCTGAGTTGTTTTCATGCTAGGAGATTTATTTATCTTCTCTTGGACTACACTCTGAGCTGAGAATTATAAGATAAAGGAAAAATAATGATTAGAAAAATAATTGCCAGCCTCCTTCTGAGATTTCTCATTAGAACTGGATTTAGGTGAGGTGTTTGTTGGCAAACTTAAGACTCACATGGAAAACCTGGAATCCTGTTAGACATGGAATGACCATAGGAACAGCCCAGACACCAGAGGAAGACCAGAGGGAAAAAAAAAATGCCAGGACAGAATCTTGCATGTGCTTGAAACTTAGGCATAATAGTTTAGGAATGATCAGAGTAAATTCTTTGCTGTCTATGGATTTATGTCGCAGAAGTACAGCATAGGTAGAGAAAAACTTCCATCTGTGGAACTGTCAAGGTATAGTTCACAGTGAAAATAATCTCACTCAACACTCAGGACTCCTCTGCTATGAAGTGTGTCACCATGAGATCATTTCTCCTTTCAGAAATGAAGAGGTTGAAGTACAGAGGGTCCCAATTCACAGGCCCCATATCTGCTAAATCCCAGTTCTTTTTCATTTTATTAAGTTGTAACTGTTCAAGGATGTTTGCCCAGGAATAGAGATGTCTGAAAAGGCTTTTCTTTGTTTCTTTTGTCCTTCTCTTTTTTCTTCCCTCCCTCCAACCCTTCCTTCCTTCCTTCCTTCCTCCCTTCCTCCCTTCCTCCCTCCTTCCCTCCTTCCTTCCTTCCTTCCTTCCTTCCTTCTTTCCTCTCCTCTCCTCCTTCTCTCTCTCTTTTCTTCTTTCTGTACAAGTTTCTTGCTGTGTAGCCAGACTGGCCTCAAACTTACAATCCTATTGCCTCAGTTTCCAAGTGCTAGGCTAACAGGTATATACCACCATACTTAGCTCTGATAGGTCTCTCAGAATTAAGAAGATTGGGGGCAGTGAGATGACTCAGTAGATTGAAGAGAACTTGCTGCACTAAGCTTGATGATCCAAGTTCAATCCCTGGAACCCATGGCAGAAAGAGAGAACTGACTTCTGAAAGTTGTCCTCTGTCCTGCACATGTGCATCGTGGCATGTGTTCACACACACACACACATACACACACACACACACACACACACACACACACACACAATTTTATGTACAAACACAATAACAATAAATATAACATTTTTTTTTCATTTTTATTTATTAAGAAATTTTCTACTCACTCTACATACCAACCACAGATTCCATCTCCTCTCTCCTCCCACCCCCCAGCCCTCCTTTCCAAGCCACCCCACATCTCTACGTGCCCCAAATCAAGGTCTCCCATAGGGAGTCAGCAGAGCCAGGCACACTGAGCCCAGGCAGGTCCAAGCCCCTCCCCACTGCACCAAGGCTGTGCAAGGCGTCACGCCACTGGCACTGGGCTCCCAAAAGCCTGCCCATGCACCAGGGACAGATTCCGATCTCCCTGTTTGGGTGCTCCCCAAACAGTTCGAGCCAAACAACCATCTTCCATATTCAATAGCAACCTTAACTTTCTGAAGTAAGATTAAATGTGTGACAAAAGCCAGCACAAGGACTACAGGAGGTTTGAACATGTTTTTTTTTTTTTTTTTTCTTAGTCACTTGATTCTGCTTCATGAATTAGCAGGGTCCATGCCCTAGTTTGGACTTCATTAGAATATGGGTGGTGGAGTGGATGGGTAGTCTACACAACACTTTTGCCTGTGGTGCTGTGTCTTCTTACCACCTAGGCACTGACCTTGTTCTTGTGTCTCCGAGGGGAAAGCTACTGTATTGTTGAGAAACTAGTCTTCAACCTAGTGATAGTCTGAGCCGCATAGCAATCTCTGACAGAAAAACACTTTATTCTTCAAAGTTCACATGTTCCTTCTTCTTGCCCTTGAAAAACCTCCTATTTGAAACAGCAGGGAACAGAGGAAAGCTAACATAGTTTATTCTTCGCATTTTTCTAAGTGTTAGTTTCTAAAAGAAATGTTTCTGTTGAAAAAAAAAAATAGACCAAAGGGAATTCTGATTTAGTTATTCCACCCATATGTAGGACGGGTATATGTCCCTAGGGTTTGGATCTTGGGGCTTATTGATTCTTCATTTGTTGTCCCTTGTATGCTACAACCATCAGCAGCCACGCCTTGAATAAGCGGTACTGTGAAGGGGATTTCCCCCCCATACTGTGGAGTTATGAATCCTTTCTTCCCAAACTCTGGCTTGCCAAGGGGTCCTCCTTTTGTTCTTTGTGTTCAATCTCTCTTTTCTTCCCAGGAGTCTCACATGTCCTCTCCAGTGTATGTGCTTGAATAAGAGGACAAACAGATGTGGACTTCCATACTGTAAAGCATACAGAAAATGAACAATTAACATTTATCCATGATGAATCTACTCTTCTCCAGCATTGCTAGCTCTTGAAAACGTGTATTCCATGTAAGCACCATGGGACATTTTGTTTTCATTTAGATGCATAGCAGAACTTAACTCAAAGCTATATTCAAATCCACCCAGTGGGAGTCTTCAATTATTCTAAGAAATAAAACCAATGAATAGAATATTTCCATTTAAAATATTTGAAAGGATTTTCCCCAAATGTATTCATATTTTTGCATTTTTAAAAACTCTTAGAGATAATTGTTATCTACTTAGACAGAGGTAAATGTAGTTATAAATGGTTTCTGACTATAGGTATTATGTCTAGTCTTAAGCTAAGTATATATAGAAGATAATGGTGGCTTAGGGTGTTTTCGCTGG
This sequence comes from Peromyscus leucopus, assembly GCF_004664715.2. Taxonomy (NCBI): domain Eukaryota; kingdom Metazoa; phylum Chordata; class Mammalia; order Rodentia; family Cricetidae; genus Peromyscus; species Peromyscus leucopus. The sequence goes on along the minus strand of NC_051069.1, from coordinate 101,406,695 downwards.
ATAAAGTAGCCACTTAGTGAGAAATAGATATCATGATTTGCTTGCTCTTAGAATTACCCAGTGTTAGACATATATGTAAACCACCTCACACACAGACACACACACAGATACACACACACACACACACACACATCACACCTCTTATGTGTCTGTCTCTACTTCACAGTATGATTTCTTAGCAACCCCATGCCTCTAGAAGCTCATCTTGATCTTGTATCATTTTCACTCGAGTGTAGCAGAGCCTGAATCACTTGGACAGCTGCACATTGTCCCAATATCTGGTAGATATGTGATGAATGCCCAGGCAGTGGCAGTATGATCAGAACTGAACTGTTCTCTGAGAAACAATTCATTTTAGACCACTAGTCTGATGTGTTCATCTAGAATATCCTATTTGGAAGCAGAATCTGTCTTATATTTCTAGACTGTGATTCAATCCTTCTAAGTAAACATCTTTTCTACTTCTGTTTGTTCCCATGACTAATTATGACGAGTTCCATTATACTTTTTTTAACCCGAACTCCATTTTCACCTTCATCCTATCTCTATCATCTACCTCGCCTGTACCTCTTTCTCCATCCATATCCACATCTCCATCTGAACCCCACACCTTTATCTTCATTTTTATTTTCATGACCATCTCCATTTTCACCCCCACCTCCATTTCCATCCCAGCTTCATCTCATCTCCCCTCCTACCTTCATCTCCATTTCCTTTTCTAGCCTTACCTTCACATCTTCATCCTTACTTCCATCCATACTAACACCTCCAGCTCTGATTACCAATACTAATTTTAACCCTGCCACTTATGATTTCCACTGATAGGCCTGTTCCATTCACTAACCAATTAAAAAAAATTCAAATCCACACCCTCAGAATTCATTGTTGTAAGTCACCATGGAACCAGCCAGATGATAGACACTGGTAGATGCAATAGACCATTTCAGCTGATTGACCAATAGAGAATCAGAAGCTGGCAAAGCATCACTGCAGTGACCCTCTATTTCTGCTCTATTCACAGCCTTCATCCTGCCCTGTTGCTTATAGTTCCTTTTACCTGTCCATCCTTATAGACTCGCTTTGTTTACCCCCATTTGACATGACTGCCTATGCTTTTCTTTCATCTAAAACTTGCTTCTTTCCCCTGCTCATGCTGCTGCTTAAAAGGTTTCTGAAAGTCTTGAAAAGCAGAAATGTATAAAAAGCAACTACATTTTAGTATAATAAAAAGTGCTGTAGAGACAGCATTGTGACTAGATGGCATACAAAAAGATAAAGAGATTTGTTAAGAAAGTCATTTAGTAGATAATAAATCTAACTTGAATGAGGCCTCTGGGTCCCACCCCAGTACATCAGATTCCCTAATTTCAGCAGCACAAATATTATAAGATTAACATGGAATGAAACATTGAGATGAGATTAAATACAACCTGATGCACTATTAATCTTAACCTTCCTTGGAGAGTCACGTTTCAGAGGATGTAGAAAAGAACTCCAGAAGGAAGCAAGTCCCAGAAGCAAACAAGCCTTCACTCTCCCTGGCTTTCTAGGGGTGGAACTGACCTCTGCCAGCGCTAGAATATATCAGTGTTGTTTGTAATCACAGCTCCCACCACACTCCTGACACTGTAGCACCTGCAAATTGAACTTAGAGGCACAAGATAAATTATGCAATTTGTGAGGTGCCCAGAAAACAGCTACCGTGGAAAATTACCATTAATAACAGCCTCATTACAAGCTTAGTTTATTCTAAACTATACTGAGTCTTGACTCTCATACCAATGCATTATATTCTTTGTTATGAAGATTATATAAACTTATTAGGGAAAAGTGGTTTCTTTCCATAGCAAAAAGAATCAAATTAGAAAGGCAAAAAGAACTGCACTTTGCCGAGTCCCATGATAAAAATCCATCAATATTTGTCAAATTTGCACTGGAATTTCTGACAACGAAAAACACAAATTCTAGCTGTCCAGTTGCAAGTCAACACAGCTTGTCTAAATACAGCCCTTTGACACTAAAACCAACTTGAAATGTATTGAACTCCCTTCAGCTGGTAATTTAGACCTGTCAGACTACAGTGGAGCACAACTGGGCTGAGAGATCCTACTTCTGTCTTATACAAGGCTCATAATGAACCACATTTTTCTGACTCAGTCTTCCAATCAGATTCTATTCAACGTGTTGTTTGGTTCTGGCATTATTGTGACTCATGGAGCTCCATTTTCATACTGCAGTGGCAACTTTCTTTTTCAGCATAAACTAAAGTAAACTTATTTGTCGAGTGTAGCAAGGTCTCACTGAAGTGAGAAAAATAAGATTGTGTCAAACATTCTTTGAGTGTGAAAGCATTCTGGACAGCTTAAACTATTTTGGGCATTGAGTTATTAAAAGAATCCTGAACTTTCTCTTATTGATCTGAAATTCAAGAGTTGCTCAGTTGTCATGGTTTTATACCTACTAAGTTTTTAGCTCTTAAGTTTTTGGATTCCTCATGACCTTTGATTCAATACTTGCAAACTATATATATACATATATATATATACCAACAAACATAATCTTAGACCAACTCTCAGCCAGACCTGAGTGAAGCCCTAGTAATAGGGAGATGAAGGAATCCTTGCCACCTTAAAGCTCATGGTTCCATAACCGAGTTGAAATGACAGTCTGAGAATCTGGATCTTTAGGAGAGAGGGGAAACAGACTTGTAACGAGTGCATGTTCTGCCTTCTTGTATTGAATCAATGCTTGCCTCAACCTCTTCCATACTGTAGGGCATGAGAACATGGGTCTTGGGTGTGGGGACAAGGAAGGAGAAAGGGGGGTTTCTAGAGACTAGTAAGTGATCCCAAACCTTATTCTGACCAGTCAAGACCTCTTTTCTTTCCTTGAAATCAGCCTGTTCCTGTCATGTGGCATTTGGTACTAGTTAGATCTCTTTATATTGTCCTTCAATGGCCAAACATTCTGATGTGGACCATGTGGAGAGTGTAGGCAGAATGCTGGCTTTCATAAAGTTCTCTTCCAGGTGGTGTTCTAGTTACTTACCTGTTGCTGTGATAAAACACTAATCAAAAACAACCCAGAAGGAAAGCATTTATTCAGCTTACACTTCCAGGTCACAGCCTATCATCAAAGGAAGTCAGGGAAAGAACTCAAGCAGGAACTGAAGCAGAAACCATGGGGGAATGCTGCTTGCTAACTTTCTCTCTGCCTCACTTTCTTACACAGCTCAGGACCACCTTTCCAGGAGACACCACTGCTCACAGCAGGATGAACCCTTCTATATCAATTAAGATAATCAAAACAGTCTCCCACAGACATGTCACAGACAAACATGATAAGGTCAATTACTCAACTGAGACTTTTTTCAGTTGGTTCTAGATTGTATGAAGTTGACAGTTAATGGTAAGCAGGACCAGTGGTGATGATAGAAATGAACATGGAGGGGACAGACACCGAACATTTGTTATACACGGTAGAAGACAACAAGTGACAGAAAATGGCTTCTCCAAAGCAGTAACTGCTGTAGATAGTACTCTGTATGCTGCGAATGTGTTGCTCTGATTGGTTAATAAATGAAGTGATAATTGGCCAGCAGCCAGGCAGGAAGTATAGGCGGAACAAAGAGAGGAGAATTCAGGGAACAGGAAGGCTGAGTCAGGAGTCCCCAGCCAGACACAGAGGAAGCAAGATGTAAAGATACTTGTAAGCTATGAGCCACGTGGCAAGGTATAGATTTATAGAAATGGGTTAATTTAAGATATAAGAACTAGATAGGAAGAAGCTTACCACAGCCATACAGTTTATAAGTAATATAAGTCTCTGTGTGTTTACTTGGGTCTGAGTGGCTGCAGGTAGACACAGGAAAACTCCAGCTACAAGTAACATTTACAAGGAGACTTAAGGCCGCACAGTGGGGGCTGTTTTTGACCATGAGAATGAAGTCAACATGGGTGAATAAGAGTAAGTGTGGAAGACAGGTTTTGTGGGACATGGCAAGGAGTTAATTCTTACTGAAATAATATGAAGACATGTCACATTATACAAATTATGGGCTTTGGATACTTTTATTGTTTGCTAGTTTCACATATTTGTATGATATATTTAAGTCCTCTTCTACCTATCTGCTTCCCTCATTCCTTTCACTCTGCTGCTGGAACTCTTCTCAACCAGTCTCCCTCTGGCTTCCATGTCTTGGTTTTGTGTGTGGTCACTGAGAGTTACTTTGCCAAGAGTGGGTGGGGAGACACAGTTGGGCATATAAGCTACGGAAGAACAAAATAGAAGTTGCCTTATTTTGATTCTGTATTGCTGTAATAAAACCTTGACCAAAGCTAACTTGGGGAAAACTTTGTTTGGCTTACAGGCTATAGTCCATCATTGGGGAAACCAGGTAGGAATGCAGGGCCAGAACCTGGAGGTAAGAACTGAGGCAGAGACCATGGAGGAGTGCTGCTTACTGGCTTGTTCCCTATGGCTTGCTCAGCTTGCTTTCTTATACAGGCCAGGACCACCTGTACAGACAAGAAGCCACTACAGTGAGGTAGGTTCTTTCATATCAGTCACCAATCAAGAAAATGTCCCCCAAAAGCATGCCGATGGGACAATCTGAGAGAGGCAATTCCTCAACTGAGGTTCCTTCACAGATTACTGTGTATGTGTGTGTGTGTGTGTGTGTGTGTGTGTGTGTGTGTGTACACACAATAATATACATAATCAAATGATAGTAGAATTTGTGAAGAACAATGTGGGAAAAAGATGAGAAAACTTAATTAGGACAAATACCTGTAGTGGTATTTGCTCCACCCATGACCTTGGACTACAGGGCCAGAAAGAGGCGGTGCTTTCACTTCAAGGCCCATCTACAAGATCAGATTACTGAGTGAGTTTTAAATTTCCCAAGTGTACAGATTGCATTATAGCCATGTAGGAATGTTGCCTAGTTCTTATGAGCTACATGATGAAGTCTCTAGGGATAAACTGCCATGAGGCATTCAATTTACATTCAAATGTGATTCTGAAATATGCATAAGAATCAATAAATTTACAAAAAGAGGGAAAGTGACCATCTGAAGTTCTAAGGTCACCACTGGTAACTTTGGGTGAAGGAAACCTCGGGATTCTTTGTATGACATGTGGGGTTTAGTTCCAATTTTACTATGCATTAGAAACTTTGTAAATTATCAGAGCAAAGGATGCATGGATTTTATCCAAATTGTGGGAAAATATAAATTTTGTGTTCAAGGGTATTTACTACATGGCTTTTACTAGCAAACAAAAAGAAACCTTTGGAAAGTGAATGAAATAGCTGTCATACCCATATGATGAGATACATAGTCATTAATATTTGATGTGTGTCTATATGTAAAGATAAAAGAATAGCTCATGATTAGCATATATGAGAAATGGAGGAAAGAAAGGAGAGAAGGAAGGAATAAAGGAGTGTGAAGAGGAGGAAGAGAATTGGAAGAAAGAAGGAAGAAGAGAAGAGAGGAGGAGGAAGGGGAGGCAAGAAGGAAAAAGGGGAGGGAAGAGAGATGGAGAGTGAGGAAGGAGGGCAGAGGAAGGAAATGGTGGTGGAAGGAGAGGGGGAAGGAAGGGAAAGAGGTGAGAGAGAGTCAGAACCTGTGTTTGTGTGGGGGGGTGGTGGAAGGAAAGGAGAATATGAATGCTGAGCCAGCCTGCTCTAATATTCAATCAGTTTCTGGAATGAAGCATAAGAAACTATTAATAGTGATTTCCCCTGGAGAATTAGAAAGAGATCAAGAATTTTTTTTCACATTTCATTAGTGTTGGAATTTGTTTACCTTGAGCATATTATCATTATTATAATGAATGTTTCTATTCTCCCTGACCTAAAAAGTAGATGGTCTCATTCTACAGTATACATTCTTAGAGCAGGAAGCTAAAACTATGTCTGTTAGTCTTGCTTGGTGCTTGGTCAGATTCTCTGGGGCCAGGGACACAGGTTCCTTTGAAGTGAGTATGTTCTAATGAACATACAAATGGAAGAATGTGTCATGATGTTGAGACAGACCCACTGTCTCCCTAGGTCACATGTCACAAACACATTTCTGGTCTAGATCCCTAAAGGTCCTAAAAACAAGAAGGAACTCAATGACCCCCGATTTACTAACTATTGAAAAGTCTTTGTAAGCTGTGACTCTGACACATGCATTGCCATCATTTCTTTAGAGACTTAGCTTCTTGTAGTCAGAGAAGTTATGCCGGTCTTTTTTATTTACAAATGAGGGCTTGTCCAAGACTTGATCATCATGATGATATTGATCTTCTCCTATTGTTAATGGCTCTCATATATAGAGCAGTAACTGAGAGTATCTTATATTTTCACCATGGAGACCTGAGCTCAGGATATGTGGAAAGGTTATGTGCTTTCTTTGGCTTTTGAGGGCCTTTTTTCTTTGCTTAGAAATTCAGAATCAGGGAACTGGGCAGATGGGTCAGTTGGCAAAGTGCTTGCTGTATAAATGTGAAGAGCTGAGTCTGATCCTCAGAACTTACATAAGGAAGCTGGGCATAGTGGCATGCACTTATAATCTCCATGTTGGACACACAGAGGCAGGTGGCTCTTGGTGGCTCACTGGCCAGCCAACCTAGCTGAATTAATGAGCCCTGTGGTAGTGAGAGACCCTGTGCCAAATTAACAAGGTGGATAGTGACTAAAGAAGACACCAAAGCTGACATCTGGTCCCTGCACGCTCGGAGGCACATGCACACACAAGAACACACACACACACACACACACACACACACACACACAGAGAGAGAGAGAGAGACAGAGAGAGAGACAGAGACAGAGAGAGACAGAGACAGAGAGAGACAGAGAGAGACAAAGACAGAGATAGAGAGAGACAAAGACACACACACACACACACACACACACACACACAGAAAGACAGAGACAGAGATAGAGACAAAGACACACACACACACACACACACACAGAGCGCGCTAGCATTCAGATGTGGCAACCAATGCTTACCACTGTGTAAGCCTTTGTAGGACATCACAAGGGTCTACACGCTAAGTTCCATAGCCATTTCCAGAACTTTATGTAATTTACACAAGAAGTTAAATAGCACAAAACTTATGAAGATCACAGATTTGATTGCACCTTTTAATCACAGGTGGAGGAAATCTAGTGGATGGGAAAAGTTTAGGCAAAATAAGACAGCTGAGACACCTCTTGCTGTGAGCATGAGTCAACAACACTAGTAAAGCCCCAGAAGCTAAGAAGCTGCAGGTACAAACTGCTAGGCCTGTGATCAATATGTTACTTTGACATTTGCAAACACCCTCTAGAATCAAAACACTATTTCAAACCTTTTAATGTCATTTTATGAAGTTGGCTTGCCCTTTAAATGTCTTTTATCCCTCTGAGAATTAAATCAGTTTGGGAAAGACCCTATTTCGATGATCTGAACAACAGTTTGGGGAAAGAACAACAAAGGCTCTTAACTTGGTTGTCATAGGTTGTTGTCATTGTGATGGCCAGCCATTCAGCACTCTGCTCTCCTCTTAAAGAGTGATACAAATGACTTCCTCCCCTGTCTGAGAAGCAGATGAAGCTAGAGAATCACGTCAGTGAAGAGTTCATAAGTGTGGATTAGAGAGATGCACTGCTCTGTCAATTCCTGGCACACAGGAAGTACCAACCAATTAGACTCATTGAGGAATATTCTTCCTAGGATCTCTCTGGTGAACACAGGAAGGAAGATTCTCCATGAATGGATGTAGTGCAAAGTTGGAGATGTCAGTCTGACATATCCTGTGTTTGAGACACATACAGGAACAAAGGGCAGGGAGGTACCTGGAATAAGCTTGTCAGACACTACGTCAGTACACCCCGAATGGCACTCTGTGATGTTTCAGAAGCCTCTCTATGCAAAGCAGAATTTAATACCATCAAATGTGTGTGTGCACGTATGTGTGTGTGTGTGTGTGTGTGTGTGTGTGTGTGTGTGTGCGTGTGTGTACATGTGGAGGCCAAAGAACAAATGCAAGTGTTGTTCCTTAGGTGCCATTCACTTTTTATTGAGACAGGGTTTCTGAATGGCCTGGATATCTCCAAGTAGACCAAGCTGGTAGCTAGTAAGCCCCAGTGATCCACCTGACTCTACCTCCTCAGCTCTGGGATTACAAAGATACAACTTATACAATCCAAGGGTTATAAATTTCAGTGGTTTCTAAGATGGGATATATCTGGTGAACCTCCTAAAAAGAAATTACAAAGCTCGAAGTATAGGCCAGAAGGTAAAAGCACTTGTTGCACAAGCCTATGATCCAAGTTTGATACCTATAACCTATGGTAGAGGGAGAGAGCTATTTCCCAAAAGTTTGTCCTCTGACCTTCAGACACATGCCGTAGCATTTGCGGCACCTGAAAGAATGGGATACGCAAACACACACACACACACACACACACACACACACACACACACACACACGAAATTTAAAAATTAAATGAATGATAAGAGGAAGGGAACATTCCACTTAACAGTCCCAGACCACAGCGATTAGAGTCATATGTGTTACTTCATACATTGTTAAGGATGCTGCATCTGTTGTTTGCATGCTTATCTGTTATGAGGTCTGTCTAAGAGGAAGCATGAGTACACTATAATTCTAGAAAACAGGAAAGGACACCTTAGAATAGCAGTTCCCAACTTGTGGGCTGTGACTGACCCTTTCACAGGGGTCACATATCAGATATCCTGCATGACAGATATTTACATTACGATTCATAAAACCAGCAACATTAGAGCAATGAAAATAATTTTAGGGTTAGGGGGTCACCACAGCATGAGGAACTGTATTAAGGGGTTGTAGCAGTAGAAAGGTTAATCACTGCCTTAGAAGCTCAGCAACAGTCAACCTATGACAAAGTGGGAACACATGAAGACTGTCATCATGGCAACTAGTTGTCTTCTCAAAGAGAGGAGCAAAGATCTCCTCACAATTCTGCTTCATGCTAAACAAGCATGTGCGTAGAACAGGAGCCAAACACTGCGGGGGTGGAGGTTGCTAAAGAAAACAGACAATCACTAGGCCTCGTGATAAAGACCTGAGATCCCAGTTACTTGGGAGGCTGAAGAGAGAATATCACAAGTTTAAGACCTTCCTGGATTAAAGTGTGTCTAAGACTAACTAGTCTGTGCAACTTGGTGAGACTCTGTCTCAAACTAAAGGGAAAACCTGGGATGTTGTCTAGTGGTATAGCACCTTCCTAGGATGTGTGATGCCTTGGCTTCTATCCCCAGTAAGAAAGTGGACAATCCACGGCTCTTGGAACCTGTGGGTAAAACCTTGGGGCCTGTGAAAAAAGGCTCGGGGCCCATTGGAGAAGCCTTGGGACCTGTGCAAGAATACTGTGTCCTTTGGGGGAAAGCTGTGGAAAATGTGGAAAAGCCTTGTAGACAGAAAGAAAAGCCGTGGAGTCTGTGGGAGAAGGCTTAGAGCCTTGAGTGAATTTGTGGGACCTGTGTGAAAAGCTGTGGAGTTGTGGGAGAAGCCTTGTAGACTGTAAGAGAAACCTTGTAGACTGTGGGAGAAGCCTCGTAGACTGTGGGAGAAGCCTTGTATGTAGACTGTGGGAGAAGCCTTGTAGACTGTGGGAGAAGCCTTGTGGAATGTGAGAGAAGCCTTGTAGTATGTGGGAGAAGCCTTGCATGCTGTGGGAAATGCCTTTTATATCAAAGAAGTGACATGGAGAACATGGGAGAAGCCTTGTATGTAGACTGTAGGAGAAGCCTTGTAGACTGTGGGAGAAGCCTTTTATATCAAAGGAAGTACCATGGAGAATATGGGAGAAGCCTTGGGAATTGGGAGAAGATAGTAAAGACAGAGACATGTGATGTGACAAACATCATATAATTGAAAAAGACAGTGGTCCTCTCAAATCCCGAGTACCAAGGGGTCCAGTTCCAGAACAAACTGCGCTGGTCTCAGCCTTATTACCTGTTCTCTGTCTGGCTCCCTTATCAGGAAGTTCCTCACCAAAACATTCCAAGAGCTTAAATCAGTTCTTGACACAAGGGAACAGGCTGTAGGAGAAGGGAATGATTAATAGAGCTCTGGAGACAGCCCAAGCCTCCTGGGAATGCTGGTTACCCTGTCCTGTGACTATCAGGGCCAAACTTAGTGCAACAACATGGGGGCCACATGGTCCATAGGGAGGTCATCCCAAGAGGCAGGCTGGGACAGTAACAACCAATAAAGAACACAGTATTGGAAGGTTGCCGTTTTAGGTGACTGTGACTCTGTCCTGCTGTGAACTTCTTAGGAACCACATAGCACAGTATACAGAATTGTCCCTCTGAAGGACAGGAGGATGAGGCATTCATAGATTGATACCCATCATTTCCACTGTGGATTGGGGTTATCCCTGCAGCAATTTTCCATTTATTTTATTTATTTTTAAATCTTGAGACAAATACTCAGCCAAACCACTAAACAAATACTGCATAAAATACTTATAATCCCTGCGAGCTCCTGTGAAACATCACAGTGAGATAAATCTACATGTGGGGACCCAGCTTGACCTGAGAGCAGCCATCTTGGATTTTCACTGACAGCATTGTTCCCAGGCCTCTGGGTGGTTTTCCCCACAGTCTCCAAGTGTGCTATGCACAGAGAGAGCCATCAGAGGGGTACATGTTTGGTGCCTTACAAATCTCGACTCTGCTGTGACGTGGATATGCCTAACAACCCTGATACTGGCTTTGGATATACCAGGTTCACTCAGGCTTGCATGAAGTCACTTTGTCCTTAGCCATTATCTAAGGCCCTCCTTCTGACCCAAATAATGGCGATTAGCTGCCTCACTGACTGAAGACACACTTCAGTTCCTCAGTCCCCCTTAGACCTTGTTCTGTGCCGTCTTGAGTTTGCACAGCACTTGTTTTGGTCTCTGTCACCTTGGGAACCATTCTCATATACCAAGACTGGGTTTCTTGGGGTCATATTTTAAAAGGAACTCCCCAAAAAGAATTCCAGGGAAGAATAATGCGAAAGAAGATAGTACGCGCTACAAGAAACAGCAGCACTGTAAAGTGCTGGGAAAGGTTAATAGATTAGATGAAACCAGAACTAGAATCTTGGGATGCTGGTGAGATGACGACGATAGGACATAGTGACATACAATTAAAATCCCTCCGTAGTGCTGGGTATGATAGAGTGTTATATACCTCTAGCCCCAGCATTGGTGAGTGGAGGCATCAGAATCGGGAGTTCAAGGTCATCCTTGACTAAATAGTGGGTTTGTACACAGGCTGAGTTACATGAGACTTTGTTTCAAAAAATAAGCAGGCAAGCGAACAAAAATTCTTTTTATAAGATCAAACCCTTTACTCAACATGAATTACAGGCCCATGACTGTGACTATGTAAATATCATTTGAGGCAATTTCAGTCTTGAAAATCAATCATATAAAATATCACAAACATTATTATAGGTATTTGGAGAACAAAACAAATGTTAGAAGCTTTGACAATATAAAATCTAAATAAAACAACAGCAAATGTTACTGAGTAGAGGGATGAAAAGATTAAGAAGTAATTACAAAGTTATTATCCATTCTTCCAAATTGTAAATTTTTACATTATTTTGGTATGTGTATGTATTTGTACTTGTTAGTGTAGGTGTGTGTATCTGTGCATGTGAGCATGCACATGTGTTCATGAGGAGGCCGGAGATAGGAAACATTTTTCTTCTTTGACTGCCTATCTTTACTTTTTGAGATAAGGCTTCTCCCTGAACTTGCACCCTGGTTCAGCTAGGCAGCTTAGCTAGCGAGCTTCAGGAGTGCAGTAGCTCTGGGCCTTAATGCTGGGGTTACACCACTGTGCCCAAGTTCTCACACGGACGCTGGTGATCTGAACTTAGTTCCTCATGTGTGCAGAACAAAACCTTTATATCCTGAGCCATTGTCTCAACCTGACTTTGATATTTTGAGCTGGTTTATAAGAATTGTCCAGAGTTAAGGGTACAATGTGGTGTTCTGACATGAGCATGTGATGTATGATAATCTAATTAACCTATCCATCACCTCAATCATCTACGCATTTCTTGGGGTGAAAACAATCAGAATCACTTCTAAAGTATTAGTTAGAGCTGGAAAACCTCAAAACACAAATCCTGATACATATCTTTCATAGCTGACAAGCTAATGACCAGAAGAAATGAAGTAATAGTATAATTGACAAGACTGAAGTAAAGCAGCAGTAGGGGATTGTAAGATGAATTGCTAAATGGTCTTATTAATAAAAAACCTGGAGTCAGATATTGTATGAAAACTGAAAGATCAGAGGAATAGGACAAGCCATAGCCAACCTCACCTTACCGACTCCTCAGTCTCCAAAGAGATCTACTTCCTATATACCCACACCTATATGCCTTTCTGTCCCTGCCATCTCACTTCCTGTCTCCGCCCAGCTACTTCAATTCCTCTTCCTGCCCAGCTCTGTCACTTTCTGTCTGTCTGTACAGACCTCTAGACCTTCATGGTTAGTGCTGGGATTAAAGGCAATGGTAATTGCCTGACTTCTATGGTTACTATAGTGGCTGGCTTTTTCCTATTATCTTCAGATAACCTTTATTGGGGTACACAGATAAAATATCACCACTGGGGATTTACAAGAGGGTAGCAATTTCTTCGTCATTTTATTTTATAGAGAAGATTGGGATTGTCTAGAATTAATAACTCAGGCAAGGAGAGATGGTTTGGTGGTCAAAAGTACCAGCTGTTCTTTTACAGGACCCGGGTTTGATTCCCAGCACCCCCTGTGGCAGCTCACAGCTACCTGTAACTCCAGTTTCGGGCCATCCAATACAACTTCTTCTACTGTCCTCACCAATGCCAGGTGTCCTCGTGGTGGACAGACATATATGCAGGCAAAACAACCACATAAAATGTAAATTATTATTTAAAATTGATAACTTGAGAAGTACAATCATTAAAACCCTAATGAGAATGCTGTGGTTACTGAGGTGGGCAAGACTGTCGCTTCCACAATTTCAGTTTGTAGAGTCTTTAGAACCTATGTATCATCCCCCCCAACACAAATGTTGAGACACTGTTTAGAGAATATTGTAAAAGAGACTCAAACCCCATTAGTTTGCTGGCTCTAAATGAAGTTCCTGTCTCAGCCCCGAATTCCCTCTGATTAATAACAACTTAGCAATGCTCAGGATTTGGGAGAATAAATAACCCTGTCATTTTCTACCCCCAAGCTGTGGCTTCATATTAGACAGCCATGCTAATTCTGCTTGTAATCCCCAGGAAGTGTGGGGACTTGTGTAATCCTTCATTGCTAAGCCTGTTTCATCTCCGCTGAATGCAGAAGGATCAACTTTTAAAAATTGCCAGTGGGGGTAAGGAGATGAAAAAACAATAAGGAATGACAAGTGTGTTGGGAGATGAAAAGGAATAACAGTGATTAGGTTAAAATAATTAGATATCTATTCTACTCACTTATCTCACAGGGATCAACATTTCACCTGCAATAATGGGAATTTCATATATCTCCAAATTACTTTATGAAAGCCTCGTCTGAACCTAAAGTACATCAGATCCTAAAATATTCAGTAATGTTCCAAATCAAGAATTTATGAATTCAGCATCTTACTGCAGGGCCGAGGCTCTGTTTTGAACCTTCTTTACTCCTCAAGAGAGGGGTAGAGCACAGAATTCAGGGACTATTGAAATGGGCAAGTGAGTTGGTGAGATAGGCCCAGCTGGTTCTACAGGTTGGTTCTTGATGTGCAGATGTCTCCAAAGTCCTGTTCCCTAGGAACAGTGATGAAGCTGGAGCGTATGATGGATGAGATGGTCCAGTTTCAGTTCTCTCTGTTTATATGTGTTACTTATCTCCTGTGCCATCTGTATTTCCACTGCACATTACCATCAGACCATTCCTTTTTCTGGGAATGGGAGGAACGGATAGCAAGAAAGGGGCTTGGAATGAGAAAGAAGGTTGGATATTAAGTGTACGTATCTGGCAGTCATATTATTGCTTTGAATTGGAAAATTGTTCCTTGAAATATCAGAGCTAAACCTTTTTTATTTTATTGTGTTTTATTGAAAAATTCATACAATATAAAAAAAACCCTTCAGTTTCATTCATTCTTGTGTGATGTGTGTGTGTGTGGTATTTGTGTGTGTGTGTGTGTGTGTGTGTGTGTGTGTGTGTGTGTGTGCAAGTTCACCTGTGTGCACGTGTATGTGGAGGAGAGAGGTCAAACTTAGACTATCTTCCTTACTTTTTGAGGCAGAGTCTCTCGTTGAACCTAGGCTGTGGTGACTGAGCTAGACTGGCTGACCCCAGAGCATCCTCCACTCCTACTCCCCGGGAAGGGATGACAGGCGCTTACTGCCACGCCTAGATTTTACACAGGTGCTGTGGACTGAACTCAGGTCTTCATACTTGCATTGTAAGAACTTTATACACACATGTGTTTTCTATTTTTGATCAAATTAAGGTAGTAAATCATGTATATATATAATATCTAAACAAATACGGAATTAGTAATACATTTTTTCATATCTGTGTTTATTTCTCTATTGTCATCATTTTTTTTTTCTTTTTTTGCACAACATGCGGGTCATATGTACCCTTTCCTACTTTAATCTTCAACTTAAAAATATACCATGGATGGGGCTGGAGAGACAGTTAAGTGCTTAAGGTAACTTTCTGCTTTTGTGGAGGATCCAGGTTTGATTCCCAGCATCTACACAAAAACTCACAGCAGTCCATGATTCCAGTTCTAGGGGAATCTGACATCCTTTTCTGGCTTCCCAGGGCACCAGGCACATACACAGGGCACTTACATCCATACAGGCAAAATGCTCACATATATAAAATAAAAATAAATAAATTTTTAAGAAACAACCTCCTCCCCAAAATACTACAGATAAAAATTCTTTATCAGTTTATAAAAGTTCTATTTCATTTTTGTTGTTTCTTTCAGAGAAGGTTTTGCGGTATTGCTCAGGCTGGCTTCAATGTATAAGTCTCCTGGGATTTCAAGCATGTGCCACCACAGTCTATCTACTTTTACTCATCTTATAGCTGCTGAGTACTCCACTGTAGCATGATTTTTTTTTCAAACCATTCTACTAATGATAGAGTTTGTTTCCAATATTCATAATTACTGTGGATAATCTTACATATGTTATTTTTATTATAGAGATATAACTTCAAAATAAAGTTTTGTAAGTGCTGAGACAACTATGCCAAGAAACACACACACACACACACATGCGCACACACACATGCACACACACACACACACACACACACTGTGGTGATATTGTGTCACCCAATATATTGAGCACCCTAATAAACTTATCTGGAGTTAGAGGACAGAACAGCCACTAGATAGACATAGAGGCCAGAAAATGGTGGCACACAAACCTTTAATTCTAGCATTCTGGAGGCAGAGTTCCATCTGGATCTCTGTGAGTTCAAAGCCACACTGGAAACAGCCAAGCATGGTGACACATGCTTTTAATCCCAGGAAGTGATGGCAGGAACAAGAAAGGTATATAAGTCGTGAGGACCAGGAACTATAGGCTTTTAAGCTTTTAGGCTTTTAGCAGCAGTTCAGCTGAGATCCATTAGGATGAGGACTCAGAAGCTTCCAGTTTGAGTAAACAAAATCAGCTGAGGAATTGGCTAGGTGAGGTTGGCTAGTTCTGTTTCTCTGATCTTCCAGTGTTTACCCCAACACCTGGCTCCGGTTATTTCATTTCTAAGACCATTTAGCAATTTTTCTTAACACACACACACACACACACACACACACACACACACACACACCCCAAGAACACAGCACATTCTCCTCCCATTGTGGCTACTCTAGTCTCTGGCAGCCACCATCAATGCACAAATATGTCTGTTTCCTCATCATCCCACCAACAAAGCCAGTTTGATTTACTAATAATTTGAATCTTTGCCAATTTTATAATTAGATGATATTTTGGTTTAGTTTTGATTTATATTCTTTCTGATAATTTTTATTTGTTAAAGGGAAAGTTGTATTTCTTTTTTAATAGAATGATTGTTTTTATTTTTTCCTACCAGACTTATGGTAAACAACTTTACTTACTTCTCAATTGATGACACTTATATGAGGACTCTTAATTGAATATGGCCCCATGCACTAAAATAAATATGTATTTTAATTACTCTTGGGCACTGTCTCCGATGAAAAACGGTTTTTCTGCAACAAACAAATGTTTGTTCCAACAGATAGAACTTTGGCTCCAGGCCATCCATCCAAGACTCAGAGACATATAAATCAAATATATTTCAGAGACAGAGATTGTGGGCTGGGTGCATGACAGCCAATCCGAGACTTTATGACCATCTGGAATGAGGAGGGTAATCTCATGGTACAAGAAAAGTGCAGGGTAGAAATTAAGCTGTAAGGGGCCTGGGGGCATCATCAAAGGATGCTAGCTGAGGAGTCAGCAATACAAAGTCCCCTGTGGTCGGGCACCTTCTTTAAGATGAATACAGTCAAAGGCAAATGGCCATCATTGATTCAAGAAAGGTCTTCACAATGGAGGTGAAGTTCTCAAACTGAACAAAAATAGGCTCAGTCATAACACCAAGACTGAAGCATTGGGGGAAGAAAACATGTCACGAAGAAAACTTTATCTGTGTTTCATGAAAACCACGCAAAAGGGTTCTACATCCTCAGGCCTGTTAAAGGATGCCTGCACCTGATGGAGTTAAACAGGCAAGGAGATATAGTTAAGACTGTTTGACTAGGGAAGAGAAGTTATTTTCCACTCAACAAAAACAGAAGGTGGGGAATTTAAAGCCCTGGGGTGATCCTGTGGAGAAGAGTCAGAAGACTGGAGGCACAGGATAGACACAGTGATGGATCAGGTGTGACTATTAAGTGCCAGGTGAGGAAGCTGAGTTTCTTCTTTCCCATAGATGTGAATTCCACCTTTCTTAAAGATATTTCACAGTGATGCCTCCCATGCCCTTGAGGAAGATACTTCTGCATTGCACAGCTGGATAGAGACTGGAGGAAGATCCATGTTCTGAAGAAAAAGGAGGACTTCGAGCAAGAGTTAGCTCTCAGGAGAAGTGTCTAGAAGAAACCTGTGGTAGAGTCTTATTGGGCAGATGAGGACATCTGAGGTCATCCTGAAAATTTACACTATACTTTACAACTACTGATGAAATATGGACATTGTTGTGGAAATCTAAGTGAAATAAAACATATCAAAGTGAACAGTACCTTCTATGGCTCAGGTAGGTCTGTTAACTGAATATTGTGAAGAAATAGATGCATAACCGTTGGGTTGCCTGCTGAATTAATATTGGAATCTGAGTGTGGATGTTCTCTTCAGTCCATCTCCTGAACAGTCACTAAAGATGACATGATTTCATCCATATAAATGCATATTCTAAGTGCAATCTAGAAGGGAAGTAATGATTATCTTGCAAATGTTGATTTTAGCTATGAGAATCAATTTTCACATGGTTTATTGACACTAATTTAGAGTAGCAGAAAAATCACACATGAAAAAGATGTATCTCATGGCTTACATCTTCTTTATTAGAGGTAAAAATATTCAGGGGTTGGAAGGATGTCTCAGAAGTTAAGGACATTGGTTGCAGAGGACCCAGGTTTGATCCCTGGCACCCACGTGGCAACTCACAACGATCTGTAACTCCAATTTCAGGAATCTGCTGCCCTCATCTGACCTCTGAAGTCATCAAGTATGCAAGCAATGCTCAGACATATATATGCAGGAAAGACACCATAATACACATAAAAGAGAGATTAAAACAATATTTCAACCCCTTTCTTCTCATTATTTCATCACTTCCAAAGTGTAGACAGAGCCATGGGTCAGGGCTGTTAAAAATGATATCTTTTAAATTCATATTAATCTTAAACAGAGATAAATTTATCCTGATGTTAGTAAGGGAACCATTGCTAAAGATATCATACTTACTAAAGATCAGGTAATAAGGTTAAAGATATGTGTTTGACCCATGACCATCTGACTGAGCCAATGCTCTTTCTTCGCAGATAGTAGTGAGGTCTCCAGTGATGTTTGGCTGGAGGCATTTGCAAGGAAAATTAGGAAGCACTCAATGTCCCCTGTAATTCTATAGTTTAAAATAAAGTGGGAAAATTCAATAAACACCAACTTCAGGCGTTTTTCGCCTCTAATTTTAGAATGCCAACCATGAAACAGCCGCAGCAAGAAGAGAGTGGCGGCTGTCATCACCCTGGGTGTTGGAGTGCGGGCTCCACATTTGTACAGGGAAATGCGAGGATTATTTAAGCACTTTGTTTTCCTATGCACAAATTGCCTGCCTGCTTGTGATAAAAATGAGCTGACAGCCTTTGGCTGTTTTTACATCAAATTCAGTACCAAAATGTCCCCAGTTAAAGGCCTCTCTACTTTCAGCCCACATGCAAGTTTTTTTTTTCTTCTTCTTCAGAAAAAGGGATTCTTTGGGACTCAGCAACTTCTTCCCCTCTTTAGCTCTCTATTTTTTCCAGCTTCACTTTTTTTTTTTTTTAGTATCACCTACATACAGAAAATTTCACAAATTGTAAGCATAAACATCCATGGACCGTAAACACTAGTTACTTCTAAACAATGGCCCGATGAAGACCAGCCCTTCGGTCTGACTCCTCATTTCCTTATCTTACTGAAAGCAGTATTAGAGACTTTGTATAAAACCAATTAAAAATTTTAAAATTATGTCTCTTTACTTTTTGTGTGTGGCAGGGGGAGGATGAGTGGGTGGGTGGGCATGCCATGGGCCAGGTGTGGCAGTCAGAAGGGAACTTTCTCGAGTCTCTTCTTTCCTCCTGCCGTGTGGATTCTAGAGAACTGAACTGTGGTTCTCAGGCTTGGCAATAAACGACTCTCCCTGCTGAGCCATATTACTGGCCCTGACATTTTGATGTTATGAAGCTAGAGACATGGCCTCCCCAGGCTCACCCCCACCTGTAACTCCTCTAGCTGCCGTGCGCACCTGCATTCATCTGCATATACCCACATGCAGACACAAAATTTTAAAAATTAAAATAATAACAGCCATGCATTGTGGTATTGTATTCCCCCAAATATTGTGCATTCTAATAAACTTATCTGGTGTCAGAGACAGAGCAGCCACAATATTAAACATAAAGGACAGGCAGTGTAGCACACACCTTTAATCCTAGCATTCCAGAGGCAGAAATCCATGTGTTCAAGGATATAGCCAGGCATGGTGACTCATCACGCCTTTAATCCCAGAAAGCAAGCCTTTAATCCCAGGGAGTGGTGGTAGAAAGCAGAAAGGTAAATAAGGTGCGAGGACCAGAAACTAGAAGTATTTGTCTGGTTAAGCTTTCAGGCTTTGGAGCACAGTTCAGCTGAGAGCCATTCCGATATGAGGACACAGAGGCTTCCAGTCTGAGGAAACAAGACCAGCCTAGAAGTTGGCCAGGTGAGGTTAGCTGTGGTTTGTTCTGTCTCTCTGACCTTCCAGTGTTCACCCCAATACCTGGCTCAGGTTTGATTATTTTAATAAGAACTTTTAGGATTCATGCTACAATGCATGGTAATGAACACCTTTAATACCAGCATTTGGGAATCAGAGGCAGGTGGATCTCCGTGAGTTTGAGACTGGCCTGGTCTATATATCTAGTTAATATGTCCAGTATGTACCCAGAGCTATATACTGAGACCCTGTCTCAAAAAATTAAAATAATCTTTTAAAATTAATGTTATTTTATTTATTCTTTGAGAATTTCATATAATATATGTAAACTATATTCTTTCCCCAAACTCCTCCCATACCTTTCCCACTTCCCTATCCACCCAGTTTCATGTTCTTTCTTTATATTAAAAAATGAAAACCAAAACAACAAAAAAGCCAAGCATGGAGTCTATTTTGTCTTGGTAGACTACTTCTGAGCTTAGAGCCTGTCCTGGAATCTGGATGATGCACCATGTGCCATTCCAGTGAAGAAAACTGATTTCTTTCCTTTCTTAGCAGGTATCAATTGCAGATAACTTTTTTGGCTCGGTGTGGGATTTCATGCCCACTTCCCTCCTCTGCCCTGGGATTTTTCTCTGGCTGTATCATGTGCAGGTCTTGTGCACACTGACATGGACACTGTTCTCAGTATCCACCATTAGAGTTTATAAGTAAATGTCTGTATAGACTTTTATTAAAGTGAACCATTTCTCAAATTCTTTCACCGTTGATAATTCCAAACTATTTATGAATCTCATATATATGGGATCATACATGTGTCTTGTTTTATTTCCTTCAGTAATAATTGTAGGTGATGTTACGTTGCCATGTCTTACAGGAATATGCCACATTTAATGAACTGTCTTGTTGGTTATCTCAGGTGTTTAGATATGAATAAACCCATTATGAATACACATGATTGTTCAATGTACGTCTGCACCTGTGCTTCTTGTGAGCCGACTGAGGAGTGCACTTGCTGGGTCATAGCAAACATCCTCTGTCCATCAATTTAGAGGTGCTCTAGTTGATTCATTGTCTCACTGATACTTGGTATTTTCATTACTTGTATCTGCTAAAATAAGCTCCAACTTCCCTAGTACAGTAAGAATGAGCACCCCCTGTAGTTGTAATTTTTTATTCTGCTGTGACTGGCCAAGATGGCCTGCCCTTCTCATCTTCCCAATTAAACTCTATGCAGTTTTTCTTGACTCTCAGCCTCATGGCCCCCCTTGCTTGGATCCTTTTTTCTTCTTCTTCAGGACATGTATATTCTTCTAATCTCTGTTCATTTGTATAACATGGAAGTACAACCTGGGAGCCATCATCCTGAAATGCAGTCGTTAGAGGAGATGGAATTTAGTGTCTGCAGGAGACCAGGGATCCAACTTCTTTGTGCCAACAACTAGGTACAGCTGTCCTTTCACCTTGTCCGGTCTCTCCCTGCATGGGGCTCTGATCCTTGCCCCCTGGCTCACTATGTTAGTAGAGAGTAACTTCCTTCCCCCAGTGAAAGGTCTTGAATGAAACCTCCTTGCCTGTTTGTCTCCATCTGGTGCAGGTTTTCTTTGACAAGACTAGGGATGGAACAGTATCACATGTGTCTATTGATGACTTAGTTACTCTTCTGTTCACAATGTGCCCTGTAAGGAGAATTCCTAATTTTCTTGTTGCATTTCTGCCTTTTCTTATGGTCTGCAGCACTTTTTTTTTAAATTACCCGGACTTGGGTCTTTCCACAGTATCACTTCGTACATCAATCAAGTGACCACATATGTATGTCTGGTTCTGCACTCTTTTCTGTATTTCCAACATGGGGGACCATATGCCACACTATAGTATTCTTAGTTATTCCAAACTTGTAGGATGTGCTGTATGTTACTGGCAGTTTGCTCAATTGCTCTTCTTTCATTTTAATGTGAGTTTTAGAATTAACATGCAAATTTATATGAAGACTCATTTGCTGAATTCTTAATAAGTTTGCACTGAATGTATAGGTCAACTTGAGGAATTTTTACAGGCTTAAATACTCTACCTTCCAACTCATATAATTACTTTCAAGGATTTCAACTTGTCAGTGAAGTGTTTTAATTTTTCTGCATAGTTACACTAAAGGCATTTTTGTATGCTGTATCTTAGGCATTTGATGTTTTTATCTTAAATAATGTTTAAACATTTTTATGTTATAATCACTTATTAACAGAATATATAGATATAAGTCTTACAAATGGGCCTTATAAACACTGACTGCCTAGATCCCTTATTTTTATTTTTTCTAAATTTATTCATATTTTGATTCTGTTATGTATATGACCACACTACTTTGAAATAAATTTTGTTTCATTTCTCTTTTTTCAATACACACACACATACACACACACACACACACACACACAGACACGGACACGGACACGGACACTGACACGGACACGGACACTTTTAGTGCCAGTGACTGAGATCTCCAGTACAATAGCAAACAGACTTAACTGGAAAGGGGCTGGAGAGGTGGCTCAGTGGTTGTGAGCATGGGCTGCTCGTGCAGAGGGGACAGGTGTAGCACCCGCATTCTGTATCTGCAGTTCCAAAGGATCCAATACCCTCTCCTGGTCTCCACAGGCACTACATGTATGTGGTACACATGCACACACACACACACACACACATATATATATATATATATATATATATATATATATATATGAAACAGTAATAGACATAAAATAAACATACATTTAAAAGAGAAATAAAAAGACATTTCTACCATTTTTTAAAATCAGAAATGTTAGCTAGTTCTGCAGCCAGTGTATTTGCTCTTGTTTTGTCTTGGCTATTTTTATAGGAATCTGGACTGTGCTGAGGGGTTTTCTGCCCTCACCTGCCTATCTGCTAAGAGGTTTTAATAACAATTAGTTGGAAGACAGATTTTTTTCTTGGTAAGAGCTTGTCTCTTGTCAGATTTCTTTTGATTTTGACTTATAAATGTTAAGATTGTAGCTGTAAGTCTGAAGGGTGTAGAAAGCTCATTCTCCTGGCTGACCTTGAACCCTACTCCTACATTCTTAATATTTTGAACCCCCTGGAAGTTGTACCCAGTCTCTTAACCATTTTGTTTCAGCTCTCCTCTGGTCTTTTTAGAACCATGGCTTACCACTGAAAACATATCACTAGAGGGCAAGCATGTTGCCAACCTTATACACACGATAGTATGGTTTCCTCTTCTGGCATCTTGACTCCTTCAAACCTTAGTCACCCTGCTCTTTCTGCAACATCTTGAGAAGAGTTTGAAATAAAGTGTAATTCCCTGGGAGTTTAAGACCTAAAGCAAATTCCACCACTGTATTTAATGGACAATTATAAATGTGTTCAATTCAAATGTCTTAACGGAACTCACACAGTAAATCCCCAGAGACCAAGGCTTTCTCCTTTTCTCAAGAATGTTATTATCCATTGTGAGCAGAGAAGCAATAAGAAAATGTATTATGTGCAAAATAGCATTGCAAGCACACATGAGGGGAGGTAGTCACCCTGCTGGGTATACCTGTTGAGATATGCAATTATTACAATTACATTTCTTTGTATGCTGGACAGTAACGGTTGCCTAGCTCAGTGGATGTCATGAGTATGCAACATAAACTCCCCAAGAACTAATCCCAAATCTTACAAAAAATAAATTACGTGTTCATAAACAAACTGGGCAAGTAGAACTTAATGTTTGAGTGGTAAGAAATCTCTCAGACTGGTGAGACAGCCCAGTTGGTAAATAGACTTGTTATGCAAGTCTGGCAGCCTGAGTTGGATCCCCTAAACCTACATAAAGGGGGAGAAGAGAACTGACTCCCCAGAGTTGTCTTCTGGCCTCCACATGTGTGCCTCATCCCCTACATCATGATATGATATGCATATATGCGCACACACACACACACACACACACACACACACACACCAAAAATCTAACAATGGTTATATAAGCATCAAAAGGGAAAAAAAACCCATTCATGTGTGGGCTGAAATTTCACATTTTGGGGAATATTAATTGGTTTTAAAATGGTCTTGTAAATTCTAGCACTTAAAACTTGGTGTTGGACTAAAAAACATATATATATACATATATATATATATATGTATATATATATGAGCATACACACACACACACACACACACACACACACACACACACCCTCAAAATAAAATGTTTCCTTAGAAGAAAAACAAGACTAACACCAGCTTTCATATTTCTGTATGGGAAATGCCACTTTACTACTCTTAGCATTATCCTCACTTGTCTCTCCAACTCATTCAAAACAATGAATCATTAACACACATACACACCCCAAACTCCTAGAAATTTTACAAAAAAATTTAAACCCATGTTGTATGACTCTACTTAATTTTGTCCATTTTGCTACATTTCTTCAAATAATCTGAACTACACAGGGAAAGAAGAAGAGAGGGGGAGAGGCAGCCGTAATGAAGAAGGGAGCCAATTGGAGAAGGAGTAGGGAGGGAAAATGGGGAGCCAATGGTAGAAAGAGTGGGGAGAGAGAATGAGGAGCCAATGGGAGAAAGAGTGGGGAGGGAGGACGGGGAGCCAATGGGAGAAAGAGTGGGGAGGGAGAACGGGGAGCCAATGGGAGAAAGAGTGGGGAGGGAGGATGGGGAGCCAATGGGAGAAAGAGTGGGGAGGGAGGACGAGGAGTCAATGGGAGAAAGAGTGGGGAGGGAGGACGGAGAGCCAATGGGAGAAAGAGTGGGGAGGGAGGACGGGAGCCAATGGAGAGAGTGGGAGGGACGGGGAGCCAATAGGAGAAAGAGTGGGGAGGGAGAACGGGGAGCCAATGGGAGGAAGAGTGGGGAGGGAGAATGAGGGATGAAAATTAATAAAATTCATTTTATAAAAATATGAAACTGTTAAAAGCTGGAAATTTTACTTAAATATGATTCTGAAAGTTATTAGCTTGAGAAAGTAGGATTATTATGATTACTGTTGTCTCTTAGGCATTGTATATTTTATTATAAATAACATCTTCATTTTGAAAAATTTCAGTAAAGCACAAATAAAGAAAAATTGAAAACAAAACAACAAAAAACACAGCCTCTTTTCATGAGGATAGACTTTATTGATTTCAGCACAAATCCATCAATTGGGAGACAAATGCTGTTTGTTCTTGTCAGGCATCTTTCCCAGATGTCCAGCAGCTGTCTGCATCAGCTCTGTCAGGCCTCCATTTCACCCCTCGTCTTTCCTCATCACTGTACTCCTACAAAGTCTAAGTTTTCCAGGGCACTGAGGCTTTCTGTGATCCGGTTCCATCTACTACAGTCAGTCCACACCTGTGCTGTTTCTCCCAGCTGCCTGCACTGTTAGCCCACATCTCAACTCCAACATGCTGTTCAGGATCTGGTTATGTGACTTTCTTTGTGACAACCAGTAAGCCATCTACTGTTATTGTCATCCCTTCCATAGTGAGCTATCCATACAGCAATGTAATATTTATGATGGATATGCATTGAACATGGGTATATCAGGGCTTTTGGCATTGTTGAACCTTTAGTAGTGGTACTAATTTCTTCATTGCTGGTTTGATGAGGATACCGAGGTTTGGAAGAGAGCTACAACTCACTCAGACAATACTCCCATGAACTGCGTATGCTTAATGCAGACAGCTCAACTTCAGAGTTTCTGATTTTATTTACTAAGCAATTTGAGGAGGCAGCAAAACCAAAACTTTGTCTCACCAAATAACCTCAATCTGAGACCACCATCATGGTAGGTGCTATGTTAGGAAATGTTTCTGCATTTTTCGAGTAGATAACCTTCTCTGCATTTCTTTATCATGTTTGCACATGCATGGGATGGAGAGGTCCACCAGCTTGAGACCTACATGACATCATCTGGGCTCCTCCCTGAATCTGCAAGAAGGGGCCTTGTCTCAGTTGCCCCTTGGATTGGGGGCTGGGCTTCCCCTAGACCTTCTCTCCATGTTTGCTTTTAGGGGTAGAATAGTTTCTGGTGACCCTTTGCATTCTACAGGCAATTACATAGAAGATGTCCAACAAAATGAACAAGTATTTCTGGAAAAATTAATTAGGAGAATTTAATTTGCATTTTATGGGAATAATGAAATATAGTGTCCATGACCCTAATCAATTTAGCCTCTCCATGTCCAAATAGCACTAAATTATAAATTTCTTGAGGTATAAAGAAGTAGAGTACCATTAATATTTAGTGTATTGGAACTGGATGTAAAAATATCATTTACGTTGGCTTTAGAAAAGAATCTTCCAGATCTTCTGGTTGATCCCTTGGTGTTATTCCCTTTCCTTTGTTCTTCAATCCCACAGTTCATTAGTCTCCCCACTCTAGTATTGGACCGCTCTTTTCTATTTTCTATTTTCATCACTTGTTTTCTATTTTTTCCAAGTAGCCATAAACCTCCCAGCTCCTGCCTCCATCTCCACCAGGGAGTTTCCACCAGGTTTCCATATAGGCCTCCAGGCATCTTCACTGCTAAGGAGTTCCATCATGATACAAGGTGAGATGTCAGGGGCCTATGAAGACTGTTCCAACAGGTGCATGGGTTAACATGTGTGCTGTCTTCTCCATGAGTAAAGGATAGCTGAAAAAGGAGGCAGAGGCCAAATACAAAGGGAGCTCAAAAATAGCTTATCTCATGCTGGGGAGATGGCTCATGGGGTAATTGCAGTGTATGTAACTATCATGTCTGAGTAATTATCTGTTTATTTTTATCTGCCTATCAGATGTTTATCTAGCTTTCTATCATCTACCTATATATCTATACATGTATATATCTATGTTTTAATATATATGCCTTATATATCTATCTATGATCTCTCATCTACCTAACAATCATCTTTATATCTGCTATCTATCATCTATCTACTTTCCTATTATCTATCTATCTATCTATCTATCTATCTATCTATCTATCTATCATCTATTTTCATACTTTTCTACCTTTCTATCACCTATCTATGTATCTATGTTTTAATATATATATTTCTCTCTCTCTCTCTCTCTCTCTATCTTTCTATATCTATATATATATATATAATTTATCTGGTACCTGAATGTATACATGAATACATGTATCTTTACACTATTGGTTTATTGTATATTTTTATATCATCTCTATATATTAATATATGCATTGATCTATCTATATATTAATATGTGTCATGTATCTGTCTATTATCATCTACCTGTTTATGTATTATTAATCTATGTATGCATCTATGTTACTGTCACCCATTTTTCTACCATCTATACTTATGATAATTAACCTCAGCCAGTTTGGAAGATTCTGAGTCAGTGAAGGAATGATGAAGTACAACACAATTTGTTTTTCTCTGTGAATAGTTTAAAATCAAATGGAGAATTAAATGGATTTCTCCTCTTTTAGAACCATAGCAACAGAACTTCCCTGTGGCTCCGAAATATTTAAAAAGAACAATAGAAAAGAACTGAAATCCCAAGGGCTTGCACAGCGAGCACCATGCAGTTAAGAGCTGTTTCTGTGTCATTGTGCAGATCCCCCATGGCCCAGAAAAGAAACTTCTTAATTAGATTTCAATGGCGCTTGTTTGCCAAGGTGTGCTGTTATAGGATAGCTAGTGGCTGGGCGGCTAAGCATTTGTTCTAGCTCCTGTCTTCTCTCTGTGGTATTCTGCTGAGTTCTGATTCTCTCTTGTGACTTCGCAGCTTCTTCTGACAACAGGTTAAGTCACTCTACCCCTGTCAAATGTGGACCATGATGGATGTCCAGGGATGAGGCCAAATTAGTTCAACAGGTGGCACGGCACCCAGGGGAGAAGCCTGCTCCATGCGGGTATGCTAATACATTCTCAAAGCATCATTATCATTCTGCAGTTCAAAAATAATTGAATTTGCATATCCCCGATGTTTAAGAATTGATTTCCTAAATGAGGAAATCTGGGGTATAATGACCATGTGCCTATGCTCCAATACACATTATTTCAGGATCCGGGGGAATCTTCAGAGACTAAATTGCACAATCCTCTTTGCATAGATGGACTTTTTCATGTTATCTCAGGAAAGCTGTGGGCACTGTTTCCCCTCCTAATCAAATGGAATCATTCTCTGTTCTAAACATAGGATCAGAAGTGCCTTGGAGGCTGCTGGGAGGCTAAATAATTAGCTACCTGGATGCCTAGAGAGAAAGTGTAGAGGGTTTTAGAGACTCTGCACAAATGGACTGGGACATTATGCAAAATTAGTTTTGCTTAGACTTTAATTTATCTAATTTAATATAATTATGAGGAAAGCAAACTGTGGGCAGTTAGGAGCAAGAAATCAGGAGCATGCGCAGAGGAGGTTGGCATGGTAACTCTGAGACAGATGTAATGACAATCAGGTGCGACTGAACTTGGTGTCTTCTCTTTTTTATTTTTACTTTAAAAATATTGTCTTTATTATCATATATTAATTATGCATAATGAGGAGTTTCATTATGACATTTCCATACATGTATATATTTTGATCATGTTCCCCTCCTGTTACTCTCTCTTGTCCCCCTTCATTAATCCTCATCTCTTCCCAACTGGCCTTTTGTGTCTTTGTGTGTGTGTGTGTGTGTGTGTGTGTGTGTGTTCCAGTGAGTTTCACTAGGATTGTTTATAGGAGCATGTATGAGAATTTGATATTGTACATGTAGAACTTATCTCATGGCTACCTGGATGAGGTTTTAGTTCTGTCTTTGTTAATCATTGAATCAACTTTAAAAGATCAGTCTATGGACTCAAGTTTATTAGCATGGAAAGTGTTTTCAAATAAAGCAACCTTTGATTTTTTTTTTTCCCGTGGCAGGGTTTCTCTGTGTAGCTGTGTTGCCTGTCCTGGATCTCGCTCTGTAGACCTGGCCTCTAACTCACAGAGATCCACCCGCCTCTGCCTCCGGAGTTCTGGGATTAAAGGCATGTGCCACCACCACCCTGCAAAAACATGTAGCCCAGGCTGGCCTCCAACTCGTGATCCTCCTGCCTCTGCCTCCTTCAGCAAATCCTACTGGTATGCACCACCACAACTGGCCAACCTTTGATTCTTAATGAATTTATTTGAAGGCTCCAGCTACATGCGGAAACTCACAAAAATGGAACCCTGAGGCAAGAAGACATGGGGCAGAAGACAGATATGGAGGGACAGGTGTTGGGGAGGACATTATACACAACTCTTGCAGTTCCTCTCCAGGTCTGGTCCAACTGACTTAGTGGCAAAAAAAAGCATACTGGGGTCTGATGACTTCACGCTGATTTGAGAATCTAAATCATAGGTCTACATGTTATGAGAGATGAATTTTGAAGAGGACTGAAGATGATAAGAACTCAAGGAAACAGACAGAGAGTGGGTGTAATAATCTAAGCATTCAGGTTGGAGGCAGTGGAATGACATTTGAAGGAGCTTGGTGATTACTTTCCAGTTGTTCTTTACCCTAGTGAGACTGGGAATCTGTCCTCTCTCTTATGATCCACAGAACAGTGTACCAGAAATGTTGTCACCATGCTGACATCTGACTGAAGGGCTGACATTTAGCATTCATTTTATGAGCTGTACTGTGGTGGTATTGTGTTCCCCCAAATACTGTGCACCCTAATAAACTTATCTGGAGTCAGAGAAAAGAACAGCCACTAGATATAGAGGCCAGAAAATAGTGGCGCACACACACCTTTAATCCTAGCATTTCAGAGGCAGAGATCTGCCTGGATTTCTGTGAGTTCAAAGCCACACTGGAAACAGCTAGGTATGGTGACTCACGCCTTTAATCCCAGGAACTGATGGCAGAAAGCAGAAAGGTATTTAAGGTGTGAGGATGAGGAACTAGCCTGGTTAAGCTTTTAGGTTTTTGAGTAGCACAGTTCAGCTGAGAGGCATCCAGTCTGAGGAGACAGGATCAGCTGAGGAATTGGCGAGGTGAAGAAGCTGTGGCTGGTTCTGCTTCTCTGATCTTCCAGCATTTACCTTAATATCTGGCTCCAGGTTTGTTTTTATTAATATAAACTTTTAAGATTCATGCTACACTGTACTATTTTCCAAGGAGTTCAGAATTGCCAGTTGGAAGGGAGGACCCATGGAAGAAGCCTGGCAGATTGGGAAAGGTGTGAAGGCTACAACTCCAAACTAAGCATGGAGGCTTCCAGAACCCAGGGAAGAAAGTGAAATCTGGGGAGTCACATAACAAATGCAATTTGTGGGGAACTCTCAGAGTGCTGAGCTCTCTGTCTGGAAATATTATAGTGTGCCACACTTAAAACATTCCCTCAGACAGCTCAACCTGTGGTGTTTCCTCAGTATTTAGTTAGATGGAAAAGGTGAGATAGGCAAGCCATTACTAAAGCCTTCCTTGACCTTACTTCTTACCATAAGATACTCCCAACATTATCTCCACTGTCCTTCCACAAAACATCTAGAAAGAGGAGATAATTCTGTCTTCACCACTATGCTGGCCACTTGCTCCGCACTTTTCACTGTTAGCTTATGTCAGTCTGGCTTCTTCTGTTGCAATTCCACTGAGGCAGGGGCTGGTGAGATGGCTGAGTGGATAAGGTTGCCTGCCAGCAAGCCTGATGACCTGAGCTCGATCCCCAGGACTCCTTATTGGAGCATTTCTATTTTCCTGCCAACCTGAAGGTCTCAGGCTTCACTTTTTCCCAGGTGATTGTGCCTATCCCTTTCAGGTGAGCACTCCTGACTGGCACCAAGTCCACCTATGACCTGAGGGAGGGCTGATCATGCCAGTCACAGAGGTTTGTTCTAAAATTTTCCATCACATCTGTGTTTGACTATCATAAAGACATTTCACAATTAATCCTTCCAATCGACTGTTGATTTACTCTTAAACCCCATTTCATCACATTTGCAGTTTTCTTCATATCTGTAGATGAACCCACATGCTCATTGTGTCAAACTAACCTGCAGTCTGTGACACCACTTCTCTACTGGTCTATCTCCCTTTGCCGATGAATTTCCTATCCCTATCGTTCTCACACAGCACAGCTGATCAAATGGCCATTCTTTTCAGTCCACTATCCAAAGCCTGTCAGGCTGATCCTTATAAAACACAATGCATTAAATGTGATTACTGTACTAAAAACCTTTTAATAGGCATCATTTATATTTTAAATAAATTTTCATCTTCCTGATTTGATGTACTTGTCTTTGGCCTGCTTTTGTCTCACTCTCATTATGAGTTCTGGAAACTTGTGTAGTTCCTTATCAATTATGTTATGATCTCTGGTCTCAATTATTTTGCATTTTTAGCTTTTTTTCTATCTAGAATATTCTTCCTTCTAATTCTCATTTAGATGTCAACTTGACTTCTCTACATCCATGGCAGAATATGTCAGAGTCATAATGTCTTATGTCTTGTCTAAGCTCTATGTATCTAAATATATTACATAAAAAATTCTCATTAGAACATTGGAAGTATATGTGAAATCCCTTACAAATGACCAGAGATTATTCCTTGTTATACTCTGATGTGTTTTCCTTATTGGGCAATAGCTGAAAGTGCCACTTGCATTTCCAGAGATACACTTTACTTTGGACATGTGAACTGGAGTCCATTGACTCTCATATCCTCAGTCATTTAACTGTAATGACTCTCTGACAATTTCTATTCAGCTACATTTTGATTTATTTTTTCTACATGGTTGAATACAAGGAACATGCTAGCTTTAGCGGGAAAACCTCTAGATCTCTGAATCATAGCCTGGAAGAGACCTGTAGAAAAGAACTATATGATAGCATTGGCTGATAGCTATGAACAGTGAGGAAAATATATAACTTGTGTGGGTTCTGCTGTGTGGTTGTGCCTGAGATTATGAAGATTTTTCTACCCCCCAATGCTTCTTGCTCATGACATGAATTAGTATGAAATTTCAATAAATTCTCTGAGATATATGTGTCTACATATTAACATATTATATTCTATTCTGTTTTGCATAACATAATATCTCACATAAATGCTTCCTTATCAGGTCTTCCTATTCATTCTCATTGAGCCTGTCGCATTATTATCAATTTGAAACCTTTACATGTTTCCTGATAAGCATTGACTTATTTTATTTGCTTGCTTTCATGAATTACAAGTAAAACTTCATCATGATAGATTCCTTGTCTATTGCATAGCAGGCCATGCCTGGCATATAGACCATGTTCAATAGGCATTTGTAGAATGAATGGATAGCTACAGGAGAGAAACCTTATTTACAAATAGCACTCTTTCAAGTGAATGACGATTGGACTTGAAATCATTCTTTGTTATCCCAAGTTACTTACTTTACTAAGTAACATCTGAAAATGTCACCTATACTCTGAGAGGCACACATTACTTTGGATCTAGAATCAGAGCTTATATTGATTCATTAAACATTAGTCACCAAACTATAAACTCCATCATGGCTATGTTGGGATAACTTGTGATTCTTTTGACTTTTATGTTTTCAATTAGCATACAAGGTATTAGATGTCATTATGGCATCATTGGTGTGTTTTAGTTGATTCTCCTCCCCTGTTATCTCCTCCAATCCCTGGCTCCCACTCTGTTACCTGCTCCCTAGTCTCCTTGTTACTTTCACATAACGTATCTTTTGTCTCCCCAACCGCCACTATCAAATTTTGCCTTTCTTTGGTCTCTTTTCTAGGTTCTTAGCTTTTACCTATATTTATGACATTGAATCATCTTGTCTTGCTGGTTATGTCTTCACTCATTTGACAGTTTTGATTACATCTTGATTTATACATTAATCTAGAGATTGGATAGGTCATAAGGGAATTTTTGTTTAATTTGCTTAATTAGGAACTAGTCACATTTACTCCATTTTTAAGCCTTGTCATTTGTGTCTCCAGGTTCAATCTTGTAATTATTTAAGTCAAGAAACTGTTTGTTGTTAGTAATTTTCTATGTTCATTTCTGTTACTGTGATAAAATACCCTCATGAAAAGCAATCCAGGAGAGAAAGGGTCCCTCCTAACTCACAGTTCCTATCCCCACCCCAACATAGCAAGGAAATTGAGGCAGCAAGAACCTAAAATAGCTTGTTGCCTCATATCCAAAGTCAAGAGCAGAGCAAAACGAATGCATAGATAATCGCTTGCGTGTACTCCAGTTTCTGCATTCCTATACAGTTTAGAACTTCTTGTCTAGGGAATGGTGTTACCCATAGTTGACTAGGTCTTTCCACATCAATTAACTTAAGACAACCCCCACTAGACATAACCATTGACCAACCCAGTGTAGACAATCTCTTACTGAGACTCTCTTCTTAGGTGGTCCTAGGTTGTATTAAGTTGACAAGTAAAGCCATCATAATTATTGATTGACAGTATGCTCTATACATTACCTTCCTTTATCTCTCACATTGGGGGAGTAGGTTTTACAAATGACTACAGTTATCCTCCCTGCAAGCAGCCATGTCCTAGGTGATGTGGCTTTGTGGGCTCCCTGAAGAGGTGAAACCTATTGTTCCTCTTCTGAGTCAGATCATGTGACTTGCTTTGAGTAGTAGAATGTTGCAAAACTATGTTGTGAGAAATGTAAGCATGAGCTCCAAGATGCCTTGTGTGTTTGTGATACTTTCCTAGTTTGGGGGTTAACAAGTATGGTGTATCCTGATAGGACTTCCCAGGATATCTACTATTGGGGCACCTAGTAACCAACCAACCTAACAGTGGTTTATTGATGTATGATGAATGCAACCAAGACCAAGAGAAGTACTCTGATGAACTTGACCCAGACAGATGACCTATAGCTATAATAAAGTTTTGTTCATTTGAGATACTATGTTTTGGAGTGGTTTACTTATTAATTAGAAGTGAACCAATTTCCCAAGTTGTTGTGTATTGACTTTTGGCTTTCTTAACTCCTCTGTGCTCATCTTTTTTTACTTCCTCCACTATGGTTATTGAAAAATAATATTCTTTTAGAGTTATCCATTAAGATAGTTTTAGCACAAATATATGTTCCAAGTATCTCATTGAAAACAACCAATGAACAGAGAAATGTTCAAGTCTTGTTGATGCATCAAGCATAGCTTGGTCCTGGAAACCTGACTAGGGTGAGGAGGGGATGAAGAAACTACAGACGTACAGGCACACACATAATGTACTCTGTCACCAGGAGATGGCCTGATTTTAGAGTGTGGTGCTGTGTTTGGAACTCAGGTTTGACTATAGAATCCAATAATAGCAGCCAGACAAGTATTAGAAAGAAAAACCTTGTTATGTTTATGTTTCAGCCTATGGATAGTCAGCATCTTTGTTTGCCTCTGTGGTCATTTTCTTATAACCTCAGTAGGGGAAATAGGAAAGGAAGTGCATAAGAAGACTCCCTCCTGTAAGTTATGGTCCTCATCTGCATCAGTTCCTGCAGCTCATTTACAGGTGATACAATTAGAGCTATTGCTTCAAGTCTCCTCATCAGCATTCTTGTGACCCTGCTTCTTTCCAGGGACATGGCCATGTAGTCTTAAACACATAAGTGTTGCTACTTCTGCAATGCAATCTTTCCTTCCAACCCAAGTGGAGAATGAGTTGTAGCATTAGAACTTCTCTCTGCCCAAAACACTTCCCTGCTCTAAACTCCTTCACATCCAGTCCACTCTGATCATGGCTACAAATCTGCAGCTATCCACTTTACTTTTGCTAGCATATTATGTAGAAACTTTCATGAATTGACTTTTTTTTACCTCTTAAGAAATTATTGAAAGGAATCCACAACCCCAGTATGATTGGCCAGGTTGGACAATCTTTCATTGTGAGGAACTTTGTGCAGATAGAATGTTTGGCTATGTCCCACATCTTTATCACCAAATGCCTATGGCACACCTTTCCCATCTGTGACTAACCAGTATGTCTCAAAATATAGCCAAATATCTCCACGGGGTCAGGGAAGCCCACAGAGTTCACACCCAGTTGATTGCTACAGGGTTATAGGTGGTTTGACAATGCACAATGATTTAGTTAAGATAGTCCTATTTTAAGCCTATTGTCCTGGCCTACTTTTTAAGCTACAACATGTTTGTCTGTATCATAAATTATACTCACTTTACTCATGAGGGACTCCCCATGAGATCGAAAGTACAGGTTGATAGTGGGATGGTTGTGTGCCAAGAGAAACAACTGTGTGTGAGCCATCTGTTCCTGCAAGTTTCAGCAAAGTCAGGAATTGCATGAGCCCAGGCCCCCAGGCTTCTTCAATCTGAATGAGGTGTGCTGCTGTGTGCACCTGACTTCACGGATAATATGATGCCTGTGGTGTCTAGGTTGGTTTGAATGGTCATGCGACAAAAACCCAGGTCTAAGATGGTGAGGCAGGCAAGCACAGGGACATCTCACCCATCCAGGACACTTTCCCCTTCATTTTTTTCTTCTGCTTCTTCTTAGTAGTATCCCTGCTGTGGATAATAATTTGTGGTCATGCACCTCTTGATAGGAGAGATTAAAAAGTCCAGCTTAAACTGGTATTGGTGTCAGTAAAGGTCAATTTGTCCTTGAAATAACCTGAAAGGAGAATAAAAGACCATTTTTCCTTGGCTATTATTGTTACATACATGTTCATAAGTATATATGAATGCATATGAATGCACAAATATATAAAAATACAACGTGCTGGATCTGTTTTTGTTGTTTGTATGTCTATGGTTTCAGGGATTACTATTTTCCCGTGGACAAAAGATAAAGAGGCTTATCTCGGGAGAGCTTGATTCTCCTTCTAGAAATTATTAGTTGCTTGTAGTTCTTTGTCTATGATTGGCATCCTGCAAAATTTTTCCCCTTCCATGACAGTATATCTGTTTCTACTGCCATTGTTCTGGTCTTGTTTATGTAGTCATTTCTTTCTTTCTTTCTTTCTTTCTTTTTTTTTTTTTTAAGATTTATTTATTTATTATGTATACAGTGTTCTGCCTGCATGTATATCTGCAGGCCAGAAGAGGGCGCCAGATCTCACTACAGATGGTTGTGAGCTACCATGTGGTTGCTGGGAATTGAACTCAGGACCTCTGGAAGAGTAGTCAGTGCTCTTAACCTCTGAGCCATCTCTCCAGCCCCTTTATGTAGTCATTTCTAAGAGAACCTGTTTTATAGCCTAGTTCCTGGAATGCTGGCTTCTACAATCTTTCTAGTCCTTCTCCCCAGATGCTCCTGGAACCATAGATGAAGGATGATGTTGATGAATCCACTAAGGCTGGGACTTCATGATCCAGCTGTAGTTTTCTGTGATGGTCTCTAGTTAATGTAAAGAGAGATAACATGGGACAGATTTTATATAGCTTTCATTGGGGTTGAAAAATACATTCTACCTTCAGTATAGAGTTAAGAGTTACTAGGGAGGTGTGCTGGGGGGAAGGGAGGGGGGCTGGAAGGGAGAGAACAAGGGAATCTGTGGCTATTATGTAGAACCAAATAGTATTGTAAAATAAATAAATAATAATAATAATAAAAAGAGTTACTAGTACTTAAACTTGATTCACTAATGAAAGAATTTAGATACTCTGGCATTTTAATGCATAGTTGATCTGCTAGAGCTTAAGGATCTTAAATAAAATCCTTCTGTTGATACTAAATAAGTAAGCAAATGAATAAACATCCTATTTGCCACCTCCTGTGTATGCATGATGAATTGTACATGTGCTTTAAGTTGTGGGATGTATGGTTAGCCCAGTAGCACAAAGATATATGTTTGGTTATCTGTCAATCAGAGTAAGAAACCATCCTATTTTATCCCCAGGGAGCATTCTTCCTTTGCCCAGACTTCTAAAAGGACCCAGAATCGAACTCAGGTTGTCAGGCTTGGCAGCAGGCAGTTTCGCTTACTGAGCCATCTCACTTGCTCTATTACTTTACAGAATCAGCAAGAAGGCTGGTGAAACAGCATTGGAAAGGAAGTAATTGGATGAGCTACTACCACAATCTCTAGCCTGGGAACCTCTACTCAGCAAGCCATACTGGAGCCTTTGCTCCTGGGCAGATGTCCCCACTGATAGAAGCACCACAGGATGATGTTTGCAGACTGCATGCACCACTGAGTTATGGCAATTTGACTTTTATCTGCATATGGCAGTCTATGTGATCAATTTTTAGCTGGGCTTATGATTTTACAGCACCCCAGAGATTCATCTTCGGAGGTGAGAGCAGTTGGTAGATAAGATTTAGGCCACATATCTGCACTTCATGTGCTGATGGCAGGGAAGGGATGTGGGTTATATTTTCTTGACCTGATGACCTCAATTGGAGGGCTTTCTTTACACCCATCTGGAGAAACTGTCTGGGAAGCAAAATGACACGTATTCACAGCAA
Organism: Peromyscus leucopus; assembly: GCF_004664715.2. Lineage (NCBI taxonomy): Eukaryota > Metazoa > Chordata > Mammalia > Rodentia > Cricetidae > Peromyscus > Peromyscus leucopus. The sequence continues at coordinate 101,369,834 of NC_051069.1, read as the reverse complement.
GAAACAGTGGGTCTCCTCTCTCCTCTTCCACCATGTAAGTCCAACCCAGTTTCTTCTAAGGCCAGATGGAAATGGGAAGGACAGTTAACGAGGCTTGGTGGCCATTTGTTACCTCTCCCTGCTTTGGGCTGTAGCGTCTTCGCTCCTCAGACTCCAGGAAGTGCCACAGTCTCAGACAGAGAAGAATGGCTTCCACACGCTGTTTGCTGACAGTTACATATTTACCATGCAGACAAATCTGATACTGCTGACTCCAAGCTCACACCTTGAGAGGAAATAGCTTCCCTTCTAGTTATCTAGTCTCCAAAGAAAGTGACTGTCAAAAGCAGGCTTGGGATCAATGGTATATACTGCCTGCATGGGGTTTGAACACTTGATTGGCCATACATCAGCTCACTCTCAGCAGAATGTTTCTTTCAGAGGTTAACTCTAAAGGCAAGATGTGCATGCCTTATTTTATCTCTGATTATATACACCATTGAGGCATCTAAGGAGACAGCTCTAGCCTTAGTGAACCCAAGGGCTGATTGGCTTTAAGCATGTCTTATTTTATAATTGAATCAGAGTCAAAACAGTAGTTAAAATATACCCTTGGCTGTTGTCATGAAAACCATTACAGCAAATTAGCCCCAAATAGTTTTCTCTTGTTCCCAAGGATACAGCCACAATTGGAATTATCATCTGACCATCTTTGGTTTTATTCTGTAATTTTTTCCTAAACAAGATTTGGAAGAAAACAGTCAGGCTGTTTCTTTTCTAATGAGTGTAAGGAACATATCTGAACAGACAGTGGTCTTCTGAGAGTTTGCAAACCAAACTAGGACAGGTTATGTTGCAATTTTTATAACTCTTCAGAAAAGCCATGTCCTCTGAATTGCCAGGTCCCAAGACTCTTGTGCTTCTCATTTGAAATTGGGTTTCATTCCTCAAAGTGCTCTGTGACACTGTTTTAATTTCATGGTGATAGTTAAAACCTGAATGGATCCAGGATTAACTAAGAGTCACGCAGCTGGGTGGGTCTGTGGTTTTTCCTGGAAGGATTTAGAAAGAGGGTGGAATCTTCCTTTGGTGACCCAGCTAGAAAGCGGTCCAGGGGAAAGCACTGTTGGATTCTGCCTGCTGGCCTTCACTCTTTGCTGCTGTGTGCACCCATGGTGCTGCTTCTGCCACTGGCTCTATCTTTCGCCGACATCAGAACCCAGCTTAAGTTGTTTAGCGTGGACTCTCAGTATCCTCTAGGTCTTCAGTGTCAGCTTAGGACTGCTGAGACATCCAGGCTCATGAACTGAACAGGTACCAGGGTCTCAGCCTCTCCAGTGTGCGGACAGTCACTGTTGAACTATCCAGCAGGTATTGTGTAAGATAATCTAATAGATCCATTTGTCATGGATATTCATTCTACCGGTTCTGTTCCTCTAGAACTCTGGCTATTAAACTCCACGATAACCTTATGGGGATGTGTGCTAGGCACTTATTCTGGTCCACTAAACAGCTACTCCACCTTTTTATGGACATAGACACGTACTTCCTTTTAAAAAATGACCTTTACCTCCTCTTATTGTGTGCGCTTAGATAGTAAATTAAGGTTTCCTCGCCCTAGTGGGATACAAAATGAAGAACACCATTTAGAGTTAATTTTGGGGTCAATTCAAGATTTTAAATGGAGCCTTAAATACTGAAAACTGTCAGTTCTTGGCTTTGTGGCATTGCCGTCTGAGGCTATGGTTCCTGCTGACTTGCCACGCTCTTGTATTTCCTGCGTTCCTTTGTTAGTTCTGAGAATTGTCCACTTTTTCTTCTCAGTTATAACTGAAAATAATATCAAGTGCTATCATTCTCTTTTGGGAAAATGGAGGCCCAATGAAATGAAATCTGTTGCCTAATGGTAATCAGTTAATGTTGGGACCTGGATTCAAGCTCAGAACTCCCATGTTGCCCCTACTATTTCTTTTTTATTTAAATTATTAATGTCTTTGAGAATTTCATAAGAAGATCTGTATTTACATCATTTCCATTTCTCCTTCTTCTGCTCCAGCTCCTCCCACTCCCTCTCTAATTCAAGATACACACACACACACACACACACACACACACACACACACACACAGCCTGCTGAGTCCATTTGGTGTTACTCATGTATACATGTGTTTAGCGCTGACTACTTGGGGTTGGGTAACCTATCAGGAAACTCATCCGTGGAGAAAAGTGATTCTTTTCTCAGCAACCATTAGCTGTAGTTCTTCATCTAGGGATGTGATTTGTGAGACTTTACCCATCCATGTAGTCATGCCAGCTGGTATTGTCCTTGTACAGGTCCTGTTTAGACGGCCTTTTGAGATTCCATGCAGCTTTCCTGTCGTGTGTAGAAAATACAAGATCACGGCAGATGTCCTAGTCCTCCGACTCTTACACTCTCTCCGTCCTTCAGTGTGCATTTTTTTCCCACCAGCTCTGCTCCAAATCAAGGACTGATTCCATTTTAATCAAAGATGGGCTGCTGCAGAGAAAACCCGAATTGCTCCCATTTCCTCTTTGGGGGAATGTGGCAAGTCTTGGATGATGTTCATTTTTGTTTTCTTGTACCCAGTAGAAGAAGTTGGCAACGATTGTCATGAACTGAGACCCACTTTTCTTCCATAACACACAAGTGTCCCTTTGTCTCTTCCCCTCGGTTTCCTTTAACATATTTTGCTTCTCCCCACGTCTTTACCCATGTAACCATCAGAAGAGAATGCAACATAAGGACATTTTAAATGCAGACCTGACAGCTGCTGAGGCTTTGGAGGAAGGCAGGGCTGGAGCTAAGTGGGAACATTCAACACTTTTACTTTTGCCTTCTTCTGCAGGGTTTTCTCTTTTCCCTCTTTTTAATTAAAAAACAATTGTTTTCATACAATATATTTGACCATGTTTTCCTCTCTCCCAATACCTCCCTCATACTCTTACCCACGTGGCTTTATGTACTTTGTCTATCTTTTACACACACACACACACACACCACACACATATCCAACAAACATGGAGTTCATTTTGTGTTGGCCAAGGACTCCTGGCCATAGCACCCATACTAAAGTATGGTTATCCACCCAGTAACACCTCATTGGAGAAAATGGATTCTTAGCTTGTTCCTGAGTTTCTTTTCCAGTTTCGGAAATTTTAAATTTATTGTGATTTTTGTTGCTAGCTTAGAGATGCAGGGATACAGCTGCTTCTGGAGGAGAACATCTCGCATCTCACATCCCTTGCTGTATCTAGTCCAACTTGGACTTCTGTCCTCCGGACAGCTGCTCTCTTCGGTTTCACCAAGGGATGGAAGCAAAGGCATCAGAGGGAAACTAAGCAGGACTGGAGGCTCAGAAAGCCCTGCTTTTCCTCTGTTTCTTTTCCCTTTGTCCTTCTCTAGTCCTTAGCTCATCCTTGGCTCCCTGTTGCCCTAAACAAAGCTTAGAGAGTGTTGCTATGGGTTAGGATTGTCTTAACATGGCTGAATTGTTGATTAAAACAAGTGCGAGTTTTTTTTAACTTATATTCTTCTCTCATACATTACATCCTGACAGCAGTTTCCCCTCCATTCACCCTTCCCAGTCCCCCACCTCCCCTCTTCCACAGATTATTTCCTCTTCTGTTCCTCCTACCCATCCCCACCCCACCCCAAAGAGCAGGCTTTCCAGGGATAGCCTCTAAACATGGCCTAACAAGATACAATAAGATTGGACACAAGCCCTCATATCCAGGCTGGACATGGCAACTCAGAAGGAGGAAAAGGGTTCCAAGTCCAGTTGTCATTAGAGGGGTATCATCCAGCAGCTGACAGGAGCAGATGCAGGGACCCACAGCCCCAAACTAACTGTGAGTTTAAAAAACTCCCTTGTTGAAGTAGAACTGAGACACAACAACCTTAACAAGTGTTTTTGTGATTTTGGTTAGATGTGGCATCTGCATACATCTGGGGCACTAACCCGCAGTTAAGATAGTGGATTTAAATATGCCTGCAAAAGCATTTTCAAGGCCCTTAAAACACGTTCCAAATATCCCATAACCAAGCTTTCTATCACCATGATTAATTTGAATTTTTTAAAGTAAATAAATAAAACATTTATACAAATTTAATCATATAATATGAACACTGTTAGTGAGGGACAAAGGGAGAAGTTATTTAGTGAGAAGATGGGCAATCCATCATAAACACATAATGATCTCAAGCATGCACACGTTCACCAGTGGCTCCAATAACACCAGCTAGAGATTGATTCACCCAAGAAGACCAAGAGGCCCACCCACAGTGCTTGCTGGAGCCCTAAGAAATCTCCCAATAATTAACAGAAGAACTAGACAGAAAACTCCCAGGGCTATCAATAACTGAAAAACACTATATACCAACTTTACCAAATTGACATTTGCAGAGTATTTCACAGGACAAAAGCACAATGTATATTCTTCAATGTGCATATGGAAAATCCTCTAGATATCTAGAAAATGGTTCAGGTCAGTAAATAGGCATTTGAGATAATTTTTGTCTATATTCTTTTTATCATTAATGATTTCATCATGGATCAGTTCTATGAAAGACACAAACTACTGAAACACATCTAAGGAACAGATAATCTGACACAGACCTTGATGTTGTTTAGACCTAATTATTTTTAGTAAGTATACAAAATGGTAGCTTCCTTATGACATTTCCATTTTGATGGTGATACAAAATGGGACAGCTCCAGTGAAAACAATTTCATATTTTTACAAAGGTAAAAAACATATTTACTACACAAAATATTTTGTTTATATACCATACAGAATTAAACACTTTCATTTGTGCAAAAACATCATGGATTTTCATTGTATAAATGAATGGCTATCACAGTATGCTTGAGAACCTCCTAAACTGAAGGTAACTCATTTCCTTGGTGGGTGGATAGCCAAATGACCTACTGAAAGAATGTTGCATAACAATTTTAAACAATATTGTTTTAAATAATTTAAACAACGTAAATGAACCTTGTGCACATTGTGGTAAACAAAGAACTGTGCTCAGAAAATTATATGCTATATAATTTATTAAATGACTAATGGCAAAGGCAGAGTCATCATGGGACAATAGGACAATGGTTCAGCTGACAGATAGCAAGGTGTAGAGAGGGAATGGTTTGAAGTGGACATGATGGGAAAAACTTGTGCTCTGCGCAAAATACTCTACCCTGAGGGCTGAGATGATTATGTAACTCTATATATTTGGGGAACACATTATTTCACCACCACAATACCTAAGTGAGAAGAGGTGCTCCAGCAGGAGAGGAAGGGGAGAGAAAGGAGGGAAAAGAAAGAAAGGAGGGTGAAAACGTCTGAAATGCATTATGTACATGTATGAAACTCAAACAATAAAACAAAATTTAAAACATATACATATGTAGTTAAAAATCAAATATTGCAGCAGATCTCTTTTTTTAAACTTATTGTTTTTAGTTGTGTGTATATGTGCATGAATGCAGGTGACCACAGAGGCCAGTAGAGGATGTCAGTTTCCCTGGAGCTGTAGTTACAGGTGGTTGTGAGCTGCCTGACATGTGTACTGAGAACTGAACGCTGGTCCTCTGTGAAAGTAGCCAACACTCTTACTGCTAAGCTATCTCTACAGACTCTACAGTAGATATCTTAAAAGAGGACTTTTTCTTTTGTCTTTTCGTATTTTCTTATGCTGAAGGCAGGCTTTCACCTTGTGAAACCTTAACAGTTTCTACCTAGTGAGCCAAGTAGAGCCAAGTATTACTTGTGCATACTACGTGATTCTGCATCTCTTCTGATTACTCTCAGAAATAAGAGACAAGACCCATCAACGTGAGAATCTGAATAGATGTATCTTTGTTAGAGAAAGATTAACCTCCCAAGAAAAAAGCATGGATCACAATCACCCCTTTCAGGCTATGAGTCTAGGATGGCAAAAGAATGATAGTTTGCTCAGAGAGGCTAATTGTGCTCAGATAGCCAGACTCAGTGATGTACATTGCAACATAATTATCAAAATATCCAAGAATAGTGGGAGAAACTGGCTATGTAGGAGCTGCTGGCAAGAGAGCACTGAGGCTGTCAGTCCTTGCTGCTCAGTCCTGATGGGCCCATAATCTGCTTTCTGGACATGGCTCTGTGCTTGTGCATACGTGTGTGTGTGTGTGTGTGTGTGTGTGTGTGTGTGTGTGTGTGTGTGTGTGTATAGCTTTCAACAGGCTCAGTCCAGAAGCTAATATGCATGTTATTGCTCTACTGGATTTCAGACCCCTTCTCATTAAGGGCACCAATAGTGATTAAAAATTGTTCATCAAATATCAGGTTCCGTTGCCATGGAATCTTTCTCAGCCTCTATAATGGCAACCAGAGAGCCCAGAACCATTATTTAGATTAACTGGATTGATTTGGAATGGTAGAGTTGATGGAAAGTCAGGTCCATTGAGATGCATAGTAAGCTGAGCTGGCATCATTCTCCTCTTGACTTTTCCCCACAAAAGGTAGTGACTACAAACACAAATGCTAAATTCTCTTTGCAAGCTGGCCAGTGCTGAGCTGTGCCTGTGCATGATGAGCTGTGCCCATTGTGAACAGTTCTGCCAGGAAAGGGAGCCAGATAAACCCAGTCTGATGCTACCAATGATGCCCTCTGAATACTGGCCAGAAAGTGTGGCATAGCCAGTAAACCAGCTCTGAGATGTTTTCTTTCCTAAAGTTCTAGAATGTTCCCTTTTGCTGGCTTCTGCATTTCATGCATTTTATGACTGGGGCTCTTTCCTACCACATACCCTATGTCCTACTCTGAAACCTACATGAAAATCTGATGTGATGTCAACATGATTTTCTGCTTTAATCCAGAGAAAGACTTCTTCCTTCTGCCCTTTGACTTGGTACTTTTCAGGAATGATGGCTGGCCTGGTTTATGATGGCTTTGTTCACATAGGCATGAATAAATGTTCCACTACAGATAGTATTCTATTTAGGGCAACTTGAATAGCTCCTGCAAATATGGTTCACAAGATGGAGACAAAGGAAGAAAAAAAGTATATGAGACCTGGCACTGAGTGGGAGAGTGTCCTCTATGCCATTTCACTGACTCCCAAGTTGCTATAAAGAAGGTACAATGAGGAGCATCAGAGGCCTCCAGCAGAAGGAAATGCCTTCTTTTTAAGAGAGATTTATTTTTATTTTATGTATGTATATGTATGGGTGTCTGTGTGTATATATATGAGAGATTTTACTGTCTACATCATGTTTTGTTGAAAATTACCCAATGAACAGATTAAATAGAAGATTAAAATGAAAATATCAGGGATAAAATAGAACTGAACTCTATCAAAATGACATTAAATGATAGCTTATTATAAATACTTATCATGCATTCCTATTCATAAATTCTATAAAAACATGGCAATTGTAACAAAATACATAAAATAGAAAACAGAATACTAAAAAAATATTTCTGCATAACTGTTCTAAAGGATATTATTTTGTGTATTATGTGTCTGTAATGTGCATTGAAATACTATATAAAAAGTAAGATGTGCATATGGATGATGTAACCAACTACCCAAGTGTCATCCCAATGAAAACACCAAATAAACCTTGAACAGTGAAAAAAAAATATTTCTATACAATGTCTTTTGCTGTCTAGAGTTTAGGGAAATGTTTATTCCCATGTATCACATCTGTTGATCTATAGCTTGGCACAGAAACTTCCAGAAATAGTTTGGCTACCTATCAAGTTATCTCATTACATAAATTTATTCAGAGCCAACCAGTATTATGAACAACAAGATTATTACCAGTGTGACTATGATAACACAATAATAGTATCAAATAAATAGTAATCAACAAGAAATTACAATAAGTTAGTGTTTTATAAAGAGATATTAGAGTTAGTGAACAGTCCCCCTTATACCAACTATTTAAGATATCAGTGTATGCTTAAATATATATTCATCAATGAAGATGAACTACTTTATTGTATAATCATGTGCATGTGTATGGTACACATGCATATGTGTGCATGTTCACAAGTGTGTGTGGGTCAGCATGTACATGTGTGCACTTGTATGTAGAAGACAGAAATTAAAACCTAGTTTCTTCTATTTCTTTCCACTTTGCTATAGAGACAGCATTTCTCACTGAATCTAGAACATACCAATTCTGGCTAGTCTAACTAGACAACTTGCCTTGTGTCTGCTCCTGGAAATTACATGCAAGGCTCCATGCCTGCTCAACTTTTATGATGGCTCTGGGAATCTGAACTCTGGTTCTCTTGCTTGAAAAGCAAGTGTGTTACCCACTGAGCCTCTTTTCCTGTCCACAGTTTGATAAAATTATATAGACAGGTTCTGAGAAGAAATACCTTTAATCAGTAGGAGGGTAAGCATTTCCCCCCTCTCTTTGCATGTTTTCAATGGAGCATCTTTTACTTAGTAGGAAAGTTCGTTGAACAAACAGCCTGGAGTTTCCAGTTGTCCCTGTGACCAGAGTCATCTGATGCTGTTCCTTAGTGCTGGCTTCCTGCAGGAAACATGGGGACTGTTTTAGAAGGGCAGCTTTATTCTACTCTGAAGGGTCCCTGGTGGTATCTGTTCTCACAGAGAGAAAGTTTAAAGGTTTATTTCAGAAAAGCCTTTTGTCATCCATCCAGTTGGGCACTTAAATTGATTCTTGGCTTTATTTCCAGGATAGAGCAGACATTTTCCTCTGAGATTCCCCTAGTTTATACTCAGAAGCTGCTGGTCTGCGCAGATGGTCCTAGGGATATAGGCAGTAATTTGCTGCCCTGAGCTGATGCTCACTGAATATCTTCCTCTGCTGTACTCATGGTCTATCTTCCAAGCTGATTATGATCTCAGGTTATAGTGATCCCTTCCACATATCCACAGGCTCCCACAGTCATCTCCCCAAAATATCTCATATGCACTAAGTTGTATAGAACTAAGACAGAATACCTTTGCATATCTGTTGGAGATAATGTTCTATTTTCAATAAAAGGACTTTTCTGTTTTCAATAAAATTAAAACATTCAAAGTTAGAAAAATTTATGCTTGAATTCCTTTGGTTTCTTTTTTGTTTGGCTTATTTTAGATTTGCTTATTATATATATAAATATAAATGTCTTTCCTGCATGTATATCTGTGAACCATGTGTATGCAGTACCCTCAGAAACAAGAGAGGGCCTCAGACTTCCTGAAACTGGAGATATGGACAGTTGTGAGCTGCCATGTAGGTGCTGAGAATAGAACCTGGGTCCTCTGCAAGAGCAGTAGGCACTTATAATTGTTGACCAGTCTCTTTAGTGCTCAGCATTGTTTTCAATTACTTTACAGTAAAATTAATGTTGACGTCCACCTGTTTCCTTTTGTTCACATGATTTCCTTTGATCCATCTTGACCTTTCCTGGTTCTCTTCTCTGTTATCTTCATGATGAATCAGTTCAGTGAGGTCTTTGTTGATATGGTTGCTTTTCAAGACTGAAAGTTCTGTTTGTTTATATTTCATATCTGTGGTGGTTTAAATAAAAATGGCCCATATAGGTTCACTGGGAGTGGCACTAGGAGGTGTGGCCTTGTTAGAGGAAGTGGTCTCAGGGGCAGACTTTGAGGTTTCAGATGCTCAAGCCATGCCTGGTGTGGATCAAAATGTAGAACTCTCAGCTCCTTCTCTAGCACCATGTCTGCCTGCATGACACCATGCTCCCCACCATGACAATAATGGACTAAACCTCTGAACTGTAAGTGGTCCCCAGCTAAATGTTTTTTTTTTTTTTTTTTATAAGAGTTGCCATGGTCATGGTGTTTCTTCACAGCAATAAAACCCTAACACAATATCTTTTCTTCCCTGAGATTTTCAAAATTCTGTTTCCTTAGGGATTGATGACATTTACATAAGTATTTTTATAGTAGATGATCTGCTATAATAGATAGTAGATGATCTTTGTCCAATAATCTAAGCATCTTAGTCATCTTCCTGTTGTCTGCAGGATGACTTTTCAAAATAGTTAAGGTTCTTTTTTAATTCTTCCTGTTCTTCCTACAAGCATTTTGAATCATATTCTAGACCCTTTGAGAATTACATCATGAAATTTAGTCTAATTTAAATTCTATAAAGAAAATTGTTTTGTATATGAAAATATTTTCATACATTCTTTGAGAAATTTATACATGTGTGCAATATATTTTAAGTGTATCCATCTCCCAGCACTCCACCCAACTCCTTCCAGAACCTTTATATCCCCCTCCCAATTCCACATTCTTTCTCTTAAAACAAAATAAAACAACAACAGCAAAAAAAAAAAAAAAATCAAAAACAAAAAAACAACCCAAACAAACAAAGGAACAAACAAAAAACACTGGGTCTAATTAGAGCTGTTCCTTTATGCTTTGGTGTTGGGTCATCCATTGATGAATAAGCGACTGATCAGGGCTCACACATTTGATAAGCTGGCAACTTACCTAGTTGACTTCAAATCAGAAATTTGGAACAACCTTCTGTAAGTGTAATGCCACTATTATATCCCTCTCTATAATGCCTATACAGAGCTCTTTGGATCTGCTCATATCTGTGTTCCTAGTTGCCAGTTAACTAGGCTGCTCTATTTTTGGAATTTTAAACATCTTTGGGTTGTGTGTTTGTTTCTTGAGGGTGTGACAAGCACAGGAGAAAAGCAACTTATTGAAAAACGTTTTACTTGGGTTCATGATTTTAGAGATTTTAGTGCATTTAGTTAGGCTAGTTCCATTGTTTAAGTCTGAAGCAAGACAGTCCACTGTGGCATCAGGAAGGGATGTGGTGGGACTGAGAGACCTCATGGCAGCTAAGAAACAGAGAAAGATGCCCACAGGGAGGGTCCAAAGACAAGCTACCCCTTAAAACATGTCTGTGGTGATCTACTTCCTCTAACCATGCACCCACTTCCCAATACCACCCTGATAATGCCAACAAAATCAATGATTGGATCCATTGGTTGGGGACCAAGCCATCAACATATGAGCCTTTGGGACATCACATCAAATCTACACAGTTGGTTTTTTCAGAAGTCCTTCCTTACAGTGCAGTTTGGTGAGAGCACAAACATCCTGAACAGCCTATTTTGCTTACCTAAATGCCTGCCTCGCCAGATCTTTCTGGTGGTTCCTAACTTGGTGACCTTCTTCTTCATTTGTCCAGCCATAAGTAGAAGCTAGAGTTAGAGCATTGTCAGGTATTCCCTGCGGCTGTAGCTGCTTCTAGGACCAGGAAGCAAGAGGCTAGAGAGACAGAAAAGCACAGCAGTGGCCTGTCTCCTGGGCTTAGATGCTCCTGTTGCAGAGGCTGTGTCCTTCCCTCATTGTCTTAGATGCTTTCTTTCCTATGCTCCCAGCCTTTTAGGCTTGAGGGTGGCACACACTATATGGTGCTTTGGCTGTGAGTCAAGTTCATTTCTGGTAAACGGAATCACACAATGTCCTTGGTATTTGGATTTTTTTTAAAGGGTATTCGTGGTGGTTTGAATAAAAATGGCCCCCATAACCACATACATTTACATGTTTATCCTCCAGTTGATGAGTCCTTTGGGTAGGATTAAGAGGTGTGGCCTTGTTGGAAGAGATTTTTGACTTCGAGGTCTCAAAAGCCCATGCCAGGTCCATTGTGTCTCTCTGCCTGCTGCCTGTGGATCAGGTTGCAAAGCTCTTAGTTTCTGTTCCAGTCCATGTCTGCTGCCTGCAGGCCACCATGCTCCCTACCATATTGATAATGGACTAGCCCTCTGAAACTATAAGCAAGCAACTGGGCCTGGTGTGGGTTTCTGAAAACCTCAAGGCCTATCCACAGTGACATACTTCTTCCAATAAGGCCACACCTCCTAATCCTTTCAAATAGTGACACTCCTTAGTGACCAAGCATTCAAATCTATGAGCCTAGGGGGGGCATTCTTATGCAAACATTCACAGAAACTAGTACCTTTTGGGATCTGTATGACCAAAACTCTTGAGGGCACTACCATTTCCTTATTTCATACTCTGACACAGAGGCAGAAGACCAATCTAATGGGCTTCTTACACACATCTCCTCTCACAGAACTGCCTTTATTTAATTTAATTGAAAGATGGAAGCCAAAGATGGATAGAATTCTACAAAAGTCTTGTTAAGAGCTATGGGATAAATACTATCTTAGCCATTCAGGTTATCTGACAGATGTATATGGACTAAGGGATTTATCAAAAGGCTTCCAAACCAGCAAATACAAACAAATGAGAGATTTCTTCAAATTATTCTTTTGTTTCCTTCATTCCCACACTGTTCTGTGGTGTCCCTCCTGCATCCTAGGTCCTATGGTAAGGATATTCATCTCACGTGTTCTCACAGACCATGGAAGTAGATTTCTCCCAGGGATCAATAAGTCTGCTCAAATGTAAACATCTGTATATGCAGCAGACCTTTCAAATTTCATAGCATCTTTTCTTTTGTGAGATAATGTGATAATAAACAGTTACTAGGGATTTTTTAATAGAACAAATTAGAGAAGAGAAAAGGAAAATCAACTTAAGTGATTTCTTCTTCTAATACACTATTAACCTGCACTTATATAAAAAGTCAACACAAAATCTAGTTTATCAGAGATTTAGGTCATAAGATAGCTATTCGCATGCAATACATTGCATGCAAGATGGTGCAAATTCTGCATCTGTCATTCATCTTTGCTTTTCCTTATTAACTCTGTAACTTCTCAGAAGATGTAGCCTGGAGCTAGAGTGGTTTCTCAGTGATCAAGTGCTCTTGCTACTCCTGCAGAGGGCTCAAGTTCAGTTCCCAGCACCCACATGGTGGCTCACAACCATCTATAGCTACAGTTTCAGGGCATCCTCTTCTGACTTCCATAGCCACTAGGCATGCATGTGGAACACAGGCATACATGCAGACATTCACATCTACACAAAAAATAAAATTAAATAAATGCAAAAACAATGATAAAGCCTGTTTTGTGCTATGTAAATCCAGACTAGCTCTAGGACTTGTGTCACACAGAATGGGCTGGGTGGAAAGTTGTGCCATGTCCAAGTCTAGGTCATGTGGCCTTGTATGCTTTCAGTCTATCCCCCTAGGACCTTGTTGAAACACCATGAAAGGTCATAGGGGCTGGAGGTGAGTACTCCAAAACTAGGCCAGTGTCCATAGGATCTAGTCTGTGACTACAAATTCATGAGAGGCCACAGGTAAAATAACTAGAACCAAGCCTGTATCTGTAGAATTGCCTATAAGCTCCCCTTATGTGTTATGTGGAGCTAATGAGTTTTCAATGCTTCATAGCTCAGGAAAATCTCACTGATATAAAAGATAAGATTAATGTTGTTTATTGGTATATCCATCCCTTCCCATGTACAGCACACACATGCACACAGAGATGGGGACAGAGAGAAAAAGAGGCAATAGACACACACACACACACACACACACACACACACACACACACACACACACACAGAGCTAGAGATAGATGGATGGGCGGATAGATAGATAGATAGATAGATAGATAGATAGATAGATAGAGACAGATAGATAGACAGACAGAGAGAGGTAGCTCTCAACTGAGCTGTGCTTAGAAGTCCCCTTTGTAGTCCCTGATAAATAAGTCCCTAGCTCCTTCAGAAACCTACTCCTAGTGCTGCTGTGGGGAGCACATTTGATGATCCACCCTCCACCCTCCTCATCCTTCCACCAGCCCTCATTGTGATCAGAAGGCCACAGGACCCAGACCCCCATCTTTAGCATCCATTTTCCTTCTGAGAAAGAATGAAGTTAACTTACACCAAATGACTCTGTCGATTTGGAGGAGAAAAATGAAGCCTGCCTTTGAGACTGCAGACACTGCTGTCTGGACTCTCATTTTATGTTCTCATCCCTAATTAGCTGTTTGGAACAGATTGTTTGCAATAAGCTCCCGAAAATTGAGTATGATTTACTCAAGGCAAATAAGGTTTGGTTGTTAACCTTTGAGTATTTAATGAGGCTACATCTTAAGGATGAACAACAGTAAACAAGTAGTCTTGTCAATAAGAATCAAGCCTATACCAGAGTCCAACTTTACACTAAAGGCCAGTCTTAGGAGAAAAATAGCTTGTGCAGCATGAAGTGACAGTGGAGGAGTATTCTGGAAGAGCGTCACCTTAACTTCAGGTTTGGGGTATCTGTTGTCTGAAGACCAATATAAAGCAAGTGGCGTTTCCATTTTCCTGCAGAAGGTAATGAAAAATGGTAAGCTGAAGAAACAGAAGAATAAGGTTTCTGACCTTGAAACATGAGTGCCTTCTTTGAGATGAGGTGGCAAGTGAGAGTTGATTCAGGTACTTGTGCATGTGGGTGGACTCTTGCATTCTGAATCAAAGGAAGAACCTTTAGCCGATCCAACCTTGGCCACTCTTCATCTCACACTGAACCCTGCATGGGCACAGGATTTCCTACACCTGGTAGACTCTGTTTTGTGTGGCCATATGTCCACTTTTTTGCTGCTATGGTATCTTCTCTGCCTGGAATGACTCCACTGATGCCATCACCTGGCATATTTCTATTGCTCTTTAGATTCCCAGCCGACTTACCTCCTAACCAAGCTAGAGAGAACCCGCTGTTCAGGAGCTCCTCTTAGATATACTCTTTATCTAGGTTTCTCCATGGACCTTGAGGTACTATGAGGCAGAATTTACATTTCTGTTCTTTGAAATCTAAAATCATGACTGTAAATTCAAATGAGGAATTGGGGTATTGGCACCCTATGAATCTGAGGATTTGTGTGTGTGTGTGTGTGTGTGTGTGTGTGTGTGTGTGTGTGTGTGTGCCAGAGCCTAGAAATTTGCACAGAAAGTATTTAGGCACTGATGCATGAGGATCAGAAAGATGATAGCTCTTAGGACATTTTTGAATGCTGATTACAAATTTAGTTTCCATGTTATTATTGGCTGACAGAGTGGGATTTTAGATTGGCTGACAAGGCAATTATTATTTCCCTTCTTCCCTAATACCTCTTTATATTGTGATTTTTAAGCTTCTCCCAACAAAACATCAAACATGCCTCCACTCTTTTAATTTCAGCTGACCCCTGAATTTTTTGGGCCAACAGTACTTAATAGAAGTCATGCTATCCCAGGCCCTAACTTAAAGACCCCTTGAATCATTTTGTTTGTCTCTTGGGACATCACTGGGATATTATGGGACATTTTGAGCCAGCATGCTGGAAGAGGAGAGGGCACATAGAAGCAAAGAGTCTTGCCTGGGACCAATTGAGCTTAGCTTGATCAAGCTGCTGATCACATGTGCCTGAACAAGTACAGAGGGCATCAGAGATATCATCCAGCCGAATTAAGCCCAAATTGTTCATTCATTGAGTTTTAAAATAAGCAAACATTGTTTTAAGACATCATGTTTGGAGATGACTCATGTTTATAAAAAACTAACTGATGTAAGTACAAAAACATTGATATGGTCCTACTATGGGCTGGTCCTGGAGGTTAACTTCTTAACTATTCTTAACAACCCCTTTATCCTATCCTCCTTTATCTCTGATTTTCTCTCTTCTTATTTTTGTTCTCAGAGGATATTTTGTCACTTCAATTCTTCTACCATTTCTTTCTGTAATTTTCAGTTTAATTTTTTTATTAAATTTCAAATTATTGATTTTTTCTATGTGTACATTGTCATTGAAGGCCTCAGATTAGTAAGAACACAGTAGACAGATAATGTGATACACCTTCAATAAAGCCATACCTCCTAATAATTCCTAAACAGTTCTACCAACTTTGGATAAGGCATTTAAATATATGAACCTATGGGGGCCATTCTCACGCAAACCATTGCACCTTTGGTTAATAATTTCATTGATAGTATTTGGAAAATACATTTTTTTTTATTATTTTAGCATTGTAAAGTTTATTGAACTTATTTCATGACTTATGGTATATCCTGTGTATGGTGTATCATGGAGAATGTTTCATGAGTGCCTGAGGACCAATATTCTGCTGTTGTTGAGGGGAATGTTTTACAAGTTAGGTCTGATGAAGTATGATATAATGCAAAATCTGTATCTTATAGTAATAATTCTTATCTTTTTTCTATCTGGAGGTTGTATTGATTATTAAAAGTGGGGCCATAAAGTCTCTAAATATTACTTTAGATTTGTCTATTACTTCTTCAGCTCTCCCCATATAAGTGTCATACTTTGGGGTTCTTTTGATTGGTGTATGTATGCTTGAAAATTGTACCATTTTCTTAATAAGTTGAGCAACATCGAGTGTATCTTTTGAGGTGAATTTGACCTAGTCTAATCTTATCTGACTTTGGTACAGTCATCCTCACTCTCTTAAATCTTTTCTGTTTTCACTTTCAACACATTTTTTACTTTGTTCTAAAAAATGCTTCCTGTAGGCAACTTATAGATGTATATTTTAAAAAGCCATCTCACCAGTTTCTACCTTTTGTTTAGTAAGTTTAATATATTTCTTTTAAAAATAATTGCTGACAAGAAAAAAACATCCCTCATTTTTGTTTGTTTTTCTATTTCTAGCAACAATTTTCCCACTTTCTTTCTCTGCTTTCCCTGAGTTTAGTTATATCTATGAAATTGTTTTGAATCTACCCTCTTCTTCTTTGGTATAAATTTTGCAATATATTTTTTTTGTTTATGCTAATCAAGGGAGTTATGTTTCCTGTCCTATGCTTATAATAGTCTAATTTGAATGACACCAATTTAACTTCATTAGCATGCAAAAACATGGGACCTGTCTAGCTCTACCCTCTCCCTTGTCATGTTGTTATGTCAAAAACAAATCCAAACACAGACTGTGCATTTTGTGTCCAATAATATTATAAATCATTATTTTATGTATTTGTCTTTAAAATGCACTAGGGAATAAAAATGGAACCAAAGTATAATGGTACTTGATTTTAAAGAATTTTATTTTGAGTTTTAAAAATTGCATGTGTGGGGGGAATTTGTTCATGTGAGTGCAGCACTCACAGAGGTCAGGAGAGGGCGTTAGAGCCCTTGGAGTTGTATTTTCAGATGGTTGTGGGCTATCCCATATGGATGCTGGGAACTGAATATGGTTTTCTGTAACGGTCTCCATCTGTTGCTGAGATGTTTCTTTGGTGAGGGTTGAGAACTACACTTATCTGTGGATACAAAGATAAGTATTTAGATTATAGTTAGGAATTATGCTGACTTAGCAAAGTGTCAGCTAGAAGTTCTCTAGGATCCATGGAAAACTTGTTTAAACTTATGGAGGCTCCTCTATATTCAGGTGTCATTTTGTTCTTGCTACTTTCAGGCATCTCTGCTTGATTTTGCTTTTCACATTCTGATTTAAGTATGCCTTGGTTTTGGTCTATGATATTATCATATGTTGAGTACCTTTAATTTGCAGATCCATGAGCTTTATCAAATTTGAGAAGTTTATAGACATTACTGCAAATATTCTGAGTCTTTCTTTTTTTCTTTATGAATCTCCAAGTTGTATATGTTAAGTTTCATTATTTTTCACTTTTGATCTTCAGATTTGATCATGCCAGTTTTTTGCCTTTTGACTTATACCTCTGTTTTATTTTTAAATAATAATTTTATTTTGAGAATTTTATATGTGCACAATGAAATGTGGTTATACCTTTCATCATACTCCCTACAAATATTCCCAAACCTCCCCAATAAGGCACCCTCCAATATGAATATCTTTAAAAAATATGACCCAACAGGTACAATTAATGCTGCTTATACAGTTAAGGAGTGGGGTCTAACCAATGGAGAATGGGGAAACTCCCAGTGACCACACACTCAAAAAGAATGATTCTCCCTCTCCAGCAGTCATCAACAGCCAACAGATCCCCAGGAAAAGATGGGCCCTGGAGAGCACCTCCCCAATCCATGCTGGAATGTTTACTGACGTGATCTTGTGTAGATCTTGTGCAGTGAACTGCTGCTGCTCTGAGATAATTCACACAACAGCCAAGTGGAGTTGGGAACATTGCATTTCACAGTTCCCCTCCCCCCATCCTCCAGCTCTTGCATTCTTTCTACCTCTTTTTCTGCTACATTCCCTGAGCCCTGGTGGAGGTGATAGGGGTTGATAAAGATTTTAATTCCCCTTTCCTGATTCTTGATGCTCATTCTAACTTATGAATCTCTCATTTCAAGTGTGTTTTCAGTTCCAGGGTTCTTTTCTTCCTTTATATTTACAAACATTCTCATTTATCCAGACATTATTTCCTACTCTGATTTAGTTTTTTTTTTGCACACATTAAAGACACTTCATAAAATCTTCATTTGCTATATCGGTCGGTCTCTTGGTTCTTAATCAGTTCTTACCCTGTTAAGACCGGTCCTTCAATGAGTCATAGTCTCTGCTTCTTTGTATTTCTGCTGCTTTTTGTGCTTTTAACTGGACATTTGAACATTGTAATGTTGTAGCTTTAGAAGTCTCAGGCTTCTTCTCCAATATCTTGCTGTTTGGGGTTTTGGGGTGGCTTAAGTCTTTCCTTTGTTATTTATTGACTTCGTCAAAATATTTCTCACTGCTACAGATTGTGCATGCTTCACAAGTACTCAGCAACTGAGCTAAAGTATTGTACAACTGAGCTAAAGTACTCAGCAACTGTGCTATGTTTCCAGCTCTACAAAATTATCATTACAGGTACAAGTGATCACTGATGACTCTTTCTTAACCTAGTTTTAGAGTTTGACAGAGATAATCTTGAACATGAGAGTGTAAGCAAAGTAAAACACTTCTCCAAGTCCTTTTGTATCAGCTCCTTGCCAGAACATTCTTTCAGCATTATTTAAGCTTGCTTGTGCATTAGCTAGAGGTGGGAACTTTGAGTCTTTAAAGTCTTTATTGATCATGTGAGATTCTGTAAAGTTATCTCATGGTCTTGGGTGGTCTTCATGGTTTTAAGCTTTCAAAACCACCTCTTCCATGCAACATCATCTTACCTTTCCATCCATTTCACTGCTAGGTTGCTCACAAGCTTCACGATGTTTACAAGCAATGTCTACCACTTGTCCTTCTAGAGTGAAACCCATAGCAGCTAAATAAAGACATCTGTGACTGTCCAGGCAGATAGGCTATATCCTAGGCAAGTTCTAACACATACTCAACCATGGATGAGTAAGGGATGCCTTGCTGTCTCAGGAAGCATGTCCCAAGGCTCCATACTGGGACTGTGAGCTGCAGTCTTGGAGGTTGCTGCAGAGCTAGGGAGTGAGTTTGGGGAGAGAATATGAAGACATCACAGAACTTTCCTAGCATTTGAGACTGGCCTTGGACTTTATTCAGCACTTAATGTGCTATTGTAACCGCCCGGCTGCATTCTAAAGTTATAACACATTCAGTATTGATATTTTCTGATTGATTCCCATGTTTCTATGGAGAACCAGGAGCCTGAGCTTCCTGCCCTAACATTCATCAGTGATGCTGTGGGGCCATTTCCCCTTTATTTGTGTAATTATTGTTATTCTATGGAGTTAAGGAAAAATAATGGTTTTCAGTTTGATTTCTTGATTGGACGTCTCTTCTTACATTTTTTTAGGCACTTTGATGGATTTTTAAAATGTCTTACTGATTTGTAGGATTTTTTTCAGGTTGTTTTCATTTAACTTACTTGTTATGTATGTTACAAGTACTTTCTCCCATCTACTAATTCATTTTAACAATATGCCAGAAAGAATGGTGTGTTTTTTTGTAACTGATCAAGAACAGCCTGCTTTACAGCATTGGGAGTTTGTGCTTTGTTAAAAAGAACTTTCTCCTAAATATTTTTAACATGCATCTAATTTTTGAGTAGTTGCTTATTAAAAAGTGCTTATTATTAAATAGCTAGTATTTATATAAATGAGGTATTTGTTAAAATTGCTTTAATGTCTCTATTTTTTATTTGCTTTGTCTTCAGATTTTTTTCTTTTGTTTCTGCTTTAGTTCTTCCTGGATTCTACTGTTGTTTGCAAGGAATGGCTTGCTTCTTCCCTGTGGACATGCTTACCTTGTGACATACTGGAGGGGCTAGCAGACAGGAGCATGTGCTCTCCTTTTCTGGATTTCACCACCACTTTGCCATTTCTTGGCTGTTGTCAGAAGTTTTCCTGTGCTCTCCTGGCACCAAGGTCCCATAGCAACTTAAAAAATTCCTGTGTCTTGCCTGGTCTTGCAACCATTCAGACCCAAGTAAACACACAGAGGCTTATATTAATTAAAACTGCTCAGCCATTAGCTCAGGCTTACTACTGACTAGCTCTTGCACTTAAACTCAGCCCATTTCTGTTAATCTATATGTTGCCACATTTTTCTGTGGCTTTACCTGTGTGCCATTACATGCTGCTCCCTGGACAGTGGACTGGCGTCTCCTGACTCAACCTTCCTCTTCCCAGAATTCTCCTTGTCTGCTTATTCTGCCTATACTTCCTGCCTGGCTACTGGCCAATCAGTGTTTTATTAAGCCAGTGTACAAAAGCATTATCCCACAGTACTTGGCCTCTTTCTACACATGTCCTAATGGTTTCTCTCACCATAGTACAAAAGTGGTACTAATTTAACTCCACAAGAATCTCTGTGAGAGTCAATGGGGTTTGATAGATCATATCCAGCTTCTTGTATCCTTCCCCTTTGATTTGGAGAATAACAGACACATCCCTCTTCATGCAGCTCTTCTCTGCCTTGTGTACTGTGATCTGTAGTGTCCTATCATGCTGGATCTTTCTGTACTCCTCTCATGGACTTTTCATTTTTGATTCTCTGAAGAGAATATTTCTTGTTTATCGCTAATGATATAATTTTGTTTGCTCTGACAGAATTTTTTATGTCTTCCCCCGAGAAGGAAAAAGATATGGGCATGTGCTGTCAGAATGTTATGCTGATCTAATTTACTATGTACGTTTTTATTCTTACCACTCATTTTTATAATAGGATTTGAAGCTCCTTCAAAGATTGCAGTTGATAAAATATGATAAAAAGTACTTGAGGGAATGGGTAAATACAAATGAGTAAAAATGAAAGGAAAACAGCAAGAATTTAGTTTGGTACCCATGGGAATTCAGAGCTTTGCCAGACTTGGGGCTTAGACTTGATGAGAGACAGAAAAAGAGATTAAGGTCACCCTGGAAGCTGACCTTCCACAACTGAGGTGTGATTGATGGGGTCGGTTTGTGTGGAGTGAGTTTTCCTGAGAGATGTATGCAAACCTCTATTCACTCTAGATATGGTGCTGATTACAAATTATATCACAACTCCAGCATAATATGACTTGGTGACCAAGCTGAGTTTATTGGCATTAATTACAGGACGATGGGTGATGCAAAGGCAGCTGAACCTCTGAGAAGTCCCATTACCCAATGTGGGTAATGATTCATGAAAGTTTTATTCCTAGTGCTCCCTGCCCATCTTACAGGCAGGTCCATCAGTGTGTCTCAGCTTAGCAGTGATCTACTGCTATACAACTGAGGAGATGCACCTTGTCAATCTTGTAGTTTTCTGAGCTCCCTCAGCCTTTGAATTTCCTTAGCTTACTGAGTCTTACTCATCTCCCTCATTCCTAAAGTAATATTTCAATTTAGAGGAAATATCTGCACAGGATTGTTGAATATTGAGCAGAAACCAAGTGATAGTCTTAGAGTTTTTGGAATAATATAAATATCCTACAAGAGTGGTGATTATTGTAGCAAGGGCTTTATCTCACAAGGATGAAGTCATTGATAGCAGGTGTCTCAAAGGAGACTTTGGGAATCAATAGAAGTTTCTCTTCCAACTAAGAGTATGCAATGAGGCCTTTTATATCACCATATACTCTGCTGGCAAATAACATGCATGGCGATAATTGTGTAGGCATTTGTCAGTGTAGACACACTTGTCTCACAATGAGTACAGATAAACCTTTTGGCATAAACCTGTTTTTCCTTTACAATAATAGATATGCTGAAAACATGTACCTTGCTTTCCTCAGATGAATTATGTGGTAGTTTGAAAAAAAAAATGCCCCCAAAGGGAGTGACACTATTAGGAGATGTGACCTTGTTGGAGGAAGTGTGTCACTGTGGAGGCAGGCTTTGAGGTCTCATATATGCACAAGCCATGCCAGGTGTCTCAGTTCACTTCCTTTTTGCCTTTGGATCAAGATGTAGAATTCTCAGCTCTCTCTCCAGCACCATGTCTACCTGTACACTGCCATATGCCCAGCTGGAATGTCCCACCATGATAATAGTGGACTAAACCACTAAATCTATAAGCTGCCACCTCAATTAAATCTTTCCTTTATAAGAGTTGCTGTGGTCATGGTATCTCTTCACAGCAATCAAAATCCTAATTAAGACAAACTCTATGTTCAAAATGATAAGTCTTATTTTAAATACACAGGTATGGGTTGGTCCTGTTCAACAATGGCCAGAGAAGCTTCTACATGCAGTAGACAGCAGGAGGTACAGGGATGTACAACTGCTCTGAGTATTAATAATTACTGACTGTTTGTGGCTAAATCCTAAATTAGACATTTATACCATCCCCATACTTCATGGCTCAGGGTATATCCCTGGAGGAGGGAACAAGAGAATTCAAGACTCACAGAATGAAGAGGAGTATTGGGGGACACTGTCTTCTGGATGTGACATGACCATTGCACTCGTGGGTTCACTCATTAACTCCACAAGAGCTGCATAGGCTCGAGCCAACAAGATCAACCTTCCAGCAGGCACCTCTCATCAGAAGCAGTGGGTTACATGTATACACAAAAGGAGAGCACAAGAAGGTGGGAAGAAGATGTGTTGGTGAATGTCTGGCATAGTTGGGGAACTTGAACATGGATATAATCAACATATATTTTGTACATTTATAAAGTGTCAATGAATAAATGAAAGCTTTCCAAAATAAATCAATAGGCAGGAAATGCATAATTTGGAGGTTGATACTTTATGGTTTATATGCACACTTCCACTTTGCAGCTACTTTATCGTGAAGATTCTTACATGACTTTTATTTTTGTTCTGAATCACAACTTGGCATTTCTAGCACATTTAGCCTCTCATTCCATGCTGATAATCCTATTGATTGTATCTGACAGATAACATTTGTTTACACATTGTATTCTATGTTCTCTAAGAGAAGGAAATATATTCAGATTTCCTTCAGGTGATCTGGACAAGGCCGATTTTTACAATTTATTTTTTATGTTTGTCAGTGCATCACATACATACAATGCCTGTAGAGACCAGAAGAGGGTGTCAGACCAGAGGGTGCCCTCTGAAACTGGGCAATAGGTGTTGTGAGCTGCCATGTGGACACTGGAAACCAAACCTGGATCCTTTGCAAGAGCAGCCAGTGCTCTTAACCATGGAGCCATCCCTCCAGCCATGGGCAGGACTTTGATAACACCTGTGGTGAGGGATTTTCTTGCCAGATAATGACTGCTGATCACATCATCTTCCATAAACACCATAGTGAGATCATCCAGATGATTTTCTTTGCCCCAGGGTTTTTGACCAGGCCTCTTACGCAAGCAGTTGAATTTAGTTGGGCATAAGCACTAGAGGGCTGGGTGATAAAGAGAGAACAAGCAGAAAATCCACGAAGAACCTTAGAAAGGCGTGGGAAAACACCACTATCAACTAAGGGATTAAATGACCCTTTGATTAAGAGTCATCAGTTGTAATTGGAGCTCTTTAGTTAGCCCCAGTATCACCCCTGAAAATGGAATTATTCTTTTATTTATTCATCTACAGGAGTGAGTAAAAGGAGAGGCTAATGTTTCCTTTAATGAGGTTAAGAAGAGTTAAGGGGGAAAATAGAGGCTAAATGAAACCTTTGAAGTGGCTAATAACATAGATGTAATTCTGACCATATTCCTGTTCATTTATAGTGAAAATAACCCTGTTCAATCTTCAGTCTATTTTCAAGTGTGGCTGTGTGTTTTCAGGACTCAGTAGCTTTATCACTTATTATTTTCCCCCAAGTTCTAATCCACATCATATCCCTGAATTCTTTCTCAGTAAATGTCTATTCTGTTCTCGGCTTCTATAAATCCCACCACAGAATTGGGTTTGCGACAGATACTGCTTGAAGGAAGAAATGAGCTCAAAACTTGATTTAAGTTTCCTCAGGTAAAAACAAGGGTTTTTTGTTTGTTTGTTTTTCTTCCATAAAGACCTGTGTTGAGCAAGTGCCCACTCTTAGAGAAAGTAATTTGGACTTGAAAGTAATTGACCAGGTCTAACAGGAAGGGGCAGCAGCCCAGCCCTAAGAGGGGCGTCTATTGATGAATAGTGTGAGGCTGTGAAGTAGGTTAGGAAAGCTACTTACTGAATCATGGTGAGAGATCAATTTTTGGCTCAGCCCTTCTAGAACCAGTGCTTGGAAATGGATAGTTACTTCTTGAAGTTGCTCCCTGCTCAGGACTGATGACTCCTGTATCCACTCTGAATAGTGTATGACAGGATGCAAGCAGCTCCTCTAGGAGTCAGAGATGTAGCCAGGAGTGTGGGATCTGGCAATATAGATGTGATTCTTTGATAATTAATCACATGACTTATAAAATCAGGCCAGGATAACAACTGTGTCTCTGCCTTGTTGTGAAAGCCCCATGTGGTCCTGAAGGTCCCAGAAAAGTGTTGGACAGCTAGCTGGAACACTGAAAACCCTAATGTGGCATTTTGCCAGTATGATGTAAGAGAAAGAAACTGGGTTTGGGCCTCCATTTATGGAACCTATTAAGAATGAACAGAAACAGAAATACTGCATTCCTTCACTGGCCATAGTCAGGCCCACGGAACATCACAGATTCATACAACAATGTGGAACATCACAGATCCACACACTCTTGTAAAAACACAAGTCAGAGAGAGAGAAAAAGAAGAGAGCAAGAATTCTTAAAACAGCATGGCTTGATGACACTCCTGACAATATCTCCACTCCAACAGCAGTGAAAAGAGAAAGCAGGTGCACAGGACAAGTACTCAGAAGCCTTGCCCGAATGCTCTCTATAAAAGGTATTTAGAGTGAAGATGCCAAGGAGGCCAATTATCTTAGTCCAAGATAGTACAATTACACAAGAAAAAGCAAAGAATTATAAAAGTGAGAATGGAGGGTACTAAGTTTTGTTATTTGCAGATGAGATAATTATAGACCATTGCAACTTATGAGAATTGTCTAGAAAACCATTAGAGATGAAAAAAGAGAGTTTGTAAAATTCTCTTGTTGCAAAACTTTTATCAAAATCATTAGTTTTCTTATATACTAACTGTGAACAGAAAATTTAATGGAGGAACCATCCCATTTACAGTGCCAAGAAAAAAAATCATTAAAAACCCGAAGAAGTACAGAGAGTTTATGTGAAGAAAACTTTAAAACTCTTTTGAGGGTTATAAAAGCAAACTTGGAATAGTAGTCATAACTTATTCTTAGAAAGACTCAGTATCATAAAGCTGTTTTTTTCTAAATTAATCTATAAAGCCTGTGCCATCCAAATTAGAATACCAATGAGATGTTTTGGAGAAATGTTGGTGAAACATTTTCTGAGGAACACATATACAGAATTTCTATGATTCTGGCAAGTAACCATATACACTGGGTCCTCGGGATGTTTATTCACATAGTGAATGTGTGGGATGTTGGTCTTTTATTCAATGGAGAAAGTCTGAAAAATTGAAGCAGCATCTGGATAGGTGGCTTAGCAGTTAAGAGTGCTTGCTTCTCTTGCAAAGGTCCAGAGTTCAGGTCCCAGTTCCCATATTTGGTAGCTCACAAACCCCTGTAACTCCAGTTGCAAAGGAGCCTGTGACCCCTCCAGGCCACTGAGGGAACTGGCATGCATGTGGCATATACACACAGAGAAAGAAACACACATAGACAGTAAAAAACCCAAATCTTAAAAATAACAAAAAAGAAAAAAAATGAAACAATGCTGGGGTAATTGGATTGGTGTTTGTAAAATGAAATATCCATTAAGCTTTCTCTAGTATCTTGAGTGTCAATATGAAGGGAGATATTGAGTGTGCAATGTGAAACACAAATCTGTAGAAATATTATGAGAAAACAGAGATGATAAGAAAGTTACTGAATTTATGAGAAAAATGTTGGTAAGGTCAGATAATTTCTATTGCTATGATAAACTCCATGATCAAGAGCAACTTAGTGGGGGGAAAAGGGTTTATTTGGCTTATACTTCCAAGTCTATTACTGAGGAAAGTCAGGGCAGGAACTCAAGCAGAAACTATGGAGGAATGTTGCTTACTTGCTTACTGCCTCACTCACAAGCTCATGCTCAGATAATTCAGCTGCCTAGGGATGGTGCTGCCCATGGTGGCCTGGGCCTTCCCATATCAATCCATGATCAGAGCAATTCCAAGATATGGTCACAAGCCAATCTGATCTGGGCAGTTCCCCAAATGTGACTCCCCAAGATGACTCTGGGCTGTATTAAGGTGACAGTTAAAGTTTATTACTACAGGTAGCTATATTATTGAAAATTAGAACATGAGGGGTGAGTCTATTACCCAGAGTAGAGCACTTATCTACTATGCACAAAGTACTGGGCTCACTCTCTGATAACATAACACAAACCAACATAACACTTTGTGTGTGTATGACTAAACAGGGTGGCATGCAAAAAGCAGACTTAATTAGACAAGTTGCATAAGCCACGGCAATCTGTTTACCACTCCTGTAAAATAATTGGTAAAGAATATTTCGTTATGTGAAGCATTTACAGAAAATAAGGTATTCAAAGTGTTACTAAACAGAAAGGTCTTCCTGTCACTGTATTTCAATGAAGAAAAGTCAGCTTAGATAGCATTTATAGCCATCTAATTTTCAAAAGTGAATATAAATGGTGCATTCATTTACATGGGAGCAATTTATTGACATTAAACATGATTTTTTAATGCATATATCCTTTTACTCAAAATTGTTCTTATTGGAAGGGTGGTCTAAGGCCATTCTTGCAAAACTAAAAAATAAAACTAAAAAAGATGGAATATAGCTTTTAGTAGACTAAATAGCCACTGAAATGGAATCTGTGGGATGCTGATAAAATAAAACACATCCTGTCTAAAAAATAAAATTCTTTACAACTTTTTAAAAAGCATGATATCTTGGTATCTGCCATTAACAACAGATCTTTAAAAATATATTTTGACACAATAAAAGCATGGATTAGTTGCACAAGTTGACTCTATATGGATAGATAAGCACTATGTGTGTTTGTGTTACATTATTGTATATTTTAATTTGAAAAAACAAAAAAAGTGTTACTCCTTTGTATATTTCTGCAGCTATAGGAGACTAAATAAATGAAAATCTAACACCTTTAAATTATAGACTATTTATTTAGGTTGTTATTTTTTGAGACAGTGTCACTATGTAGCCCAGGCTGGCCTAGAATTCACAGTCTTTCTGTCTCTTCTTCCCCAGTGCTGAGCTAGGAACCACTATGCCCTTGATATTTTTAAAATTTTATTTACTAGTTCTTCAAGAATTTTGAATCAGGTATTTTGATCATACTGGGTCGCTCCCTAAACTCCTCACAGATGCAGGACCCCTTTCCTATTGAAGCTTTGTGTCTTCTTTAACACACACACACACACACACACACACACACACACACACACACACACTCACACACACACACACACCAAACAATCAAAATTAAACCATGGAGCCCAATTTGTGCTGCCCATATACTCTTGGGTGTGTGGCCTTCCACTGGAGTGTGGTTGACCCAGCAGGGGCACACCCTTAAAGGAAAGTGACTCTCCCTCTCCCAGCAGCTCTCAATTGCCAATACCTTCTCTTCTAGGGAGAGGGACCTCATGTCCCCTCCCTTCCCCAAGCTGGGATTTTTGCTATCTTGAGCTTCTGTTTATTTTTGAGGCATTCTTATGTTAATAGTAAGATTGAGGGAAAAAGTGAGAAGTAGAAAGTATGAACGTCATATAGTTCATGTCTCCAAATATGCAAAGTGACCCACCACCATGATTTTTTTCAGGGTGACACATTTATTAGAGCCAATGAACCAAATATCCCACATTCTTATCTGAGTTCAGAACTTACATTCAGACTTTCTTTTGGTGTTTTATGTTCCATATTGGATATAGTGTTTTCTATTCCATTTTTCTCAGCTTGTGGATTATTATTATTATTATTATTATTATTTGGACAGAATTTTCACAGAGTAGATGTCTTTTATTTATTTTTCACCTTCTATATAATTTATTTTAATTTACATATATATGAAATTATTTACTAATGGAGTAATAAAGAAAGAGATACAAAGAGACAGGTAGAGAGTATATATGTGTTTCAATCAGGTTAAACAATCTTCCTGCAATAATTATTGTTTCTCTATAATAAAATGTTCAAATTCTTTCTAGCTTTTTTAAATACACAGCACATTATAGTATCTTTAGACACAACAGCAGCAGGCACTTCCTATTTATTTCAAAGCTGTTGCTTCATTTCAGAAAACAAATAAGGGTTGGGGAGAGGGCTCACTGGTTAAGAGGACTTACTGCTTTTGCAGAGGACCCGGGTTCAGTTCCTAGCACCCATATTGTAGCTCACAATCTCCTGTAAGTCTAGCTTTAGAGGATCCAATAGCTTCTGTGGTCTCTTGGAGAACCTACATGCATATGGTGCATATAAACTCAGGCAGGTACATGCACACATATACATAAAAATAAATATCTTTAAAAGATCTAAGTAAAATCTTCTGCATAGCAAAGGTTACAACCAACAGATTGAGAAGACAAGAGAAGAGGAGAGAACCACCCCCTGGACTTGAGGGCAATATCCAGAATTCATAACCTATTTTTAAAATCTCAATAGCAATAAATATATGCTTCTCAGGAGGAGACATGCAAATGGCCTGCAGGTATATAAATAAATGCTGTTCCACTAATTACCAGGAAATCCAAAATAAAATGCAACAAGATTTCACCTTACCCCAGCAAGAATGACTGTTATCAAAACAACAAAACAAAACAAAAACCAAGGATAAGGAGAGCAAGAGATCATGTGGCTGAGAGAGACTTCTTGTACTCTGTTGGTGGCAAAGTAAATTAGTACAGTCGTTGTGGAAAACAGCATGGAAGCACCATACGAGTGAAAAAATAGAACTCTTAGACCCATCCACCACATTAGTTTTTGTATGTTCAAATGAGATGATATCAGGATTTTAAAGAGACAAGCAGCATTATTGGCAATGGCCCAGAAGTAGAAACAACTGAAGTATACATCAACTAATGAATGTATAAAGAAGATGTGACATACACACCAATGGATGGACCTTGAAATTGTTATGATAAGTAAAATCAGCCAGGTACAGAAAGACAGATGTCACATGTGAAGTGTAGTACATAGACCTTGAGAATAGGATGATGGTTACAGAAGGCCAGGAAGGAAAATGGGAAGGAGAGGGTGGGGAAAGGCTGGCCAATGTGCCCTAAATAACACTGAGCATGCTTTTGTTGTTTGCAAGAAGTCACTGCTAGGAGCTGGAGACATGGCTCAGCAGTCAAGAGTGCTTGGTTGCTCTTTCAGAGGACCCTGGTTCAATTCCCAGCACCAACCTCAGGTGGGTTACAACTTCTGCAACTCCAGTTTCAAGGGATCTGATGCCCTCTGGCATCGACAAGCATCTGCACACAGGTGTGCACATATATACATAAATTCAAAATGCAAACTTATTTTTTTAAGTTTTGCTAAAGCTAACAACAGCTAGAATTTCCATGTTATGTTACATGCCAGGAGCTTCATGTATTTGTGCTTACATTTGGAGTTATTTCAGTGATGAGTATAATATATATTATTGTAATCATTTTTGTCATATAGATTTTCAGTTGTTCCATAAACAATTTTTCAAAATATTACATTTTCTCTGAGGATTTTTCCTTCCTCTTTCTTCTAAGACCAGTAGCTGTCCTGGCTGTGTCTGTTTGGGGGCTGCTTTCCTCTCTTAGTTTGATCAGTCTTTTCTTTCTCTAGTAAATACCACATCATCTTGATTGTCAGAATGTCTTGAAATCAGGTGGCATCATTCTTCTTACTTAAAAAAAAACAGTGTCATGTTTATTGTTGTATTTACTAGAGGTGCCTTAACAGAATGCCACAGACTGGGTGATTTAGGAAGCCATGGAGAGTTATTTTTGCAGAACTCTGGAGGCTGGAAGTCTAAGACAAAGATGCTGGTAGAGTTGATGCCCCCAGATCACCTCCTAGGGTTGTAGATGGTCATGTTTTTGTTGCTTACTTGTGTGTTTTATTTATTCATGCACACACATCCATGGCATCTCTATGTATCTTATACAGCAGGGAGATTGGATCTGTGCCCATATCAATACCTTGTTTTCATGAAATTATCTTGTTAAGGTTCCCACCTATAAATATTGTGCCATTTTGATTGTACTGTAGGCTATTTCTGAGGTGCTGAGGATTATGACTTCAAACACAAATGGGGGTGGGTAAAATTCAACTCATAAAAACTATTCTGAGTCTATCTTTCTATGTGAAATTTTACCATTGTAAAAACAACTTACTGGGTTCTTTTTAGTTGATATTGAGCAGAATGTCGAGTTCTAATTGTGAAGTGATATCCTGAGGACATTGTTTCTCTACTCAGGGTCACAGGATTTCTCTCCATGGTTCCATCCCTTCTTGATTTCTTGTTTTGGGTTTGATTGACAGATTTGAACTGTACATATTAACAAGGCCTTGGATAACATTTCCCCACATGCATACATCACTCATGGATCCAATCTAATTTCCCTTTACTACTCCACCCTGTCTCAACCTCTATTTTATAGGCAGCTCAACTCTTTAGCTTTTATACACAAGAGAGAGCATGCTCTTCTTGTCTTTCAGAGCCTGGCTTATTTTGCTTTAATATAAGACATCCAGTTTCATCAATTTTGCAGCAAATAATAGATTTTATTTTCCTCTGTGCATGAAGAGCACTCCATAGTGTGGTTCTCACATTTTTTTTTTCCAGAGCTGAGGACCAAAGCCAGGGCCTTGTGCTTGCCTACCATGGAGCTAAACCCCCAACCCTGGCTCTCACATCTTATGTATTCATTTACACACTGATGGTCACATAGACTGATTACATACTTAATTATGGTGAACTTGTCACAGCAAATTGAGCATCTGAATTTAAATCTTTCGCTGTGTACCCAGATATAGAGTACCTGACTGGCATATAGACCTGTCTTCCTTGATTGTTTGTATGTGTGTGTGTGTGGGGGGAGTTGTTTGTTTGTTTGTTTGTTTTAGAAAGTTCCATTTTGTTCTTCATAATGTTTGCATTTTTTTTTATCCCCGTCAATGGTATATAAAAGTCCCTGCACTGGTCTTAGGAGTTGGCTTGGTTGGTAGAGAGCTTGCTGTGTAAGCATGAGGAGATGAGTTCTAGCCCCACATTCACATAGAAAACCAGGTGTGCCTGTAATCTCAGGGCTCGAGACACAGAGACTGGCTTGCTATCCAGCTAGTTTAGTCACTAGGTGAGCTCTGGGGTCAGTGAGAAACACTGTCTCAAAAACTAAGGTGTAGAGAGATTGGCAAAGGTCCTGATGTGCCCTGCTCTTCCCATGCATGTACACCAATATATGTACACACTCACAGACAAACACAATGCATGCACACTTAAATAATACTCACAAGCACATACACACAATGCATGCACATGCACATATGTACACTCATAAGTATGCACACATTCACAAGCATGCTTACATTTATAAACATGTATCCTAATGTATACACACACATGCATACCCACTCATGTACACATTCACAAACCCATATAAAATACATGCACACATATGTCCACTCACACATGTACAAACTCAAATATTCATATACACATGTATGCTCACACACACACACACATGCACACACATATGCACTTCCACACAATTACACACAAATAATGATGCATACACACACATAATGGGGCTTTACTTTTTGGCTTCAGATGGAATGTAGCCTTCTGTCTCTTTAGTTCTGCGTGTTCATGACTGGAAGGCCATCAGCTGCAGAGAATGAGTGGCCTCTGTGGTCAGTGACACAAATGAAACAGAGAAGTTGCTGTTGGAGGCCCAAGTCACCACAGGCATTTCCTGCTTCTCACTTGAGTGTGTCCCTTCTGTTACAGCAAGACTTGAGAGATCTTTATATTTGAAGTCTAGTAATTAATTGAAAAGTAGACCAGGTTTGACACAGAAGAGGTGATTAAAGTGTGTGCATCTGTGGGCAGGAGGGTACCCAATGCATAAGTAAGACAAGTTGGACTTGGGCTTGAAAAAATAAATTCAAAAGCTAACTTTGTTACCTACAAGACTGAACAAAGAAGTGTGCTTTCATTGGCTGATGAAGCCTGCTTCTCACAGTTTGTCACAGATGACTAAAATGAATGCCTGCCTGAATAAAAAGAGGAATTATTTATGTGGCTAAAAATAATCCATAAGCTACAGAATTATTTCCTGGTGAAGAAAGACCTTGTGAATTATGGTTAATTTGGAGCGTCTTGCCTATATAACCCCTTCCTTACTCTTTGAAAGAATAAGAAATACAAAGAATATGGCAGATTTAGCAGCGGTCCCGAGCTACTAGACTGATAGATGGGGCTTTCTGAAATGCAGTTTCCTGCATTTTGAAGGTAATGCAAATCTAAAGGGAATTGTAGTGGGAACTTTTCCTAGTGAAGGGAGTTGTGGCCGTGGAGAGGCAGCCTGTCTCTACAGAGTTCAGAAAATAACACTGTTGCATCAGCCATGATGCCTGAGACATCAAGGTGCACAAAGACTATGAGACTATGCCTATGAGGCTAGGCTTAGCGGAGGCCATCCCCACGCCATTTGGTATAACATGAGTATACACTGAAGTCTCTCTGTGGGAATTGAACCTGCATAAAGCATAGACATCTGTGTGAGGTGTGTCAAAGACGCTGAGGAAAACCAAAATAAAATGAGGTCTCCTCACCCCAAGAAACTTACAGTCCAGCTGGAGAGCTGTATGTCAACATTTCCCAAAGAGCAGATTGTAGAGGGAAGAGTTCGGTCTCCCACCTTCCAAACCTCCAGCTCTGAGAGCCTTAGGAAACTTTAGTATGAAAAAACAAAACAAAACTTGGGGGGGCTAGAGACATTGTTCAGTGGCTAAGTGTGTAGAGTATTTCCACCAATGTGTAGGGGCCTGAATTTTGATCTCCAGAAAAACATTTTAAAAGCTGGAAGTGACCGTACTTGTCTGCAGAACCAGTGTTCCCACTGCAGATTCAAGAATCCTTAGAATTTTCAGGCCAGCCAACTTGCCATATTCATCAGTCAGAGAGATACCTCATCACAATCCATTCTGCAGGTGAAGACAGAGCTCTAAAGTTCTCTTCTGACCTACACGTCTTCCATGCATGTGAGCCTCTGTACTCCACATGAAAATGTGCATACATGCACATGTGTACACACGCACACACACACACACACTACACATGTACACATACAAGATAAAAACTAATAAAAATTCTATGAGTATTTTTGTCTAATTTTTAAATGCATTATGTTTATGGTTTTATTCACATGTGTTATAATAATATATCAGCAAGTATCAATAACTTGTAGTAAACATAAATTGAGAAAAAGGGCTTATTTGGGGAGAGGGTTGTTTTATCATAGAGGAACATGTTAAAATCATCTTAGAAATCATTGCATAAAACTGGAGTCTGTCTTATAAATCTCAGTGCTTAGCAGAGGCCTTGAGACAGTATAGAACCCCAGGTAAAAGTAGATAGAATGTTGGAGGCAAAGGGCTGTTGAGGTTTCCTTTCAGAAATATCAGATAAAATCATCTCAAATCTGGTGCTAAAAAAATTATTTTCCCAGCAGAATTATATGAAAAGCAACACTTTCAAGCAATCAGCCAAATGTGCGCTCCCTCACCTGCCTTTGTTTCCCAAACTGCAAGCAGCGCTAGGCAGTGGATCATGATTTTCTTGGGGTTTCGGTGACCTTTATGCCAATGATCTTGATTCCAAAGGCAAAAATTAATAAAAGGCTTTTTTTCTTTAAGTGAGATTGTAGGCTGCCAAGGCCTCCATAAAAACTCAGCTGTTTTCTGTTGAGATCTTTTCACAGAAGATGCATTGCCAGCACCCTCTTGCTGGGAGAGGCCACACAGTATTTGGAAGACTGTGTGTGATAACCCAGGAATGAAGTAAAAAACAAACAAAATCCAGATATCCAAACCACCCCCATCCTAATTGTATTCAGTGTCTGAAAGACCTCTTTTTCTCTTTGTGTAACATACTCTCTGGGCCACTTATTTATTTTTCTGAGAATGCACATCCTCTTCTGTAGAGCATGTCGTGTGTGTGTGTGTGTGTGTGTGTGTGTGTGTGTGTGTGTGTGTGTCTGCGTGTTGGGGGGAGGTGTATAATGGAGCCTGTTTGACAATGGGGGCCAAAGATCGGTTGGGGTCTTCCTCTGGTGATCTCCATCTTATTTTTTAAATAAAACATTCCATTTTATTTGTATTTCTGTGTATGTATGTCTATGTGAAAGCATGCCCCTGTGTGCAGGTTCCCATGGGGGCCAGGGAGGGCATAGGAACCACTGGATTTGGAGTCATAGGTGGTTGTGAGGCTCCTGATGTGTGTGCTGGGAACCAAACTCAGGCAGGTCTTCTGGAAGAACAGAAGGCACTCCTACCCACTCCATCATCTCTCCAGCCCTCATCAGTTCAGCTACAGCAGCTGGCCAAGATCCACACAACAACTGGCAAATACAACCCTTTTTTAAAATCCCTTTTGAGATAAATAATTTTCATTTTCTTTGTGCATCCTCTGATGTATGTGTATTCCTCTTCTCTTGTGTGTAGGGCTGTCTGTGTGCGTGCGTGCATGTGTGATGTGGTGTGTGTGTGTGTGTGTGTGTGTGTGTGTGTGTGTGTTGTGTGTGTAGGCCAAAATGCTAGCTGATTGATGAGCTGCAGAATTTACCCATTTCTATCTCCCTAGTGCAGGGATTACAAGCATGCATCATCAAACCTGACTTTTTTTTTTTTTTTTTTTTTTTTTACATGTGTTCTAGAAATCGACTCAGGCCCTCTTGCTTGTACAGCAAGTATTTCACTGATTGAGTGATCTCTTCAGTCCTTGGGCTCTTGTACTTTATCCATATCATCTTGTTAAGTCAGCCAGAACAGAAGTTGGTGTTGCCTGCAACTAAGTGGCCCCACTAGAAATACACATGCGTGTTTGCAGATATCCTTAGATCAGAAAAATGATATGGAAACTCTTCTCCCATGCCAAGAGTGAGTTCCCTCTGCTTTTAGTGGCTACCTGGTGTTCAGGAATGCTGGTATAGCTGAATTGCTTCTAAGTGCACATACCACATGACTGAATGCTTTGTCATAAGCAGGCTCTATGTTCTTCTTGTGATGGAACCAGTTTTGAGTCATATACAAATCCATGTGTTGTGTGGTGGATAGGAATTGTATCTGATACTTCAGATAATGCCTCTCAGTTAGACTCTGTGTAACTTCTCTAAACATATTTTGTATGTCTTATAACTGCAGGCATGGGGGGTTGTGAATACATGCTATGTCTAAGCTTTGCACAGGTATTGCTGTAATAGATTTCAAACTCATTTTCTACCCCCTTGCCCCAAGTTTACATGTTTTTTACACTGTATAAAATGGTCTTAGATCTTAAAGTTTAAATCCATCAGCTGGGGAGATGGCTGAGTGGGAGAAGTGTAACTGTGCAAGGGCCTGGGTTTAGATCTCCGGCACCTACACAGCAAGCTAGCTTTGGCAACATGAGTCTGCAACCCCAGCCAATGGAAGAGGAGTTGGTGATAGACAAGTCCTGGGATTCGTACCTGCATCGATCTAGCCAATACAGAGAGACCTTGTCCCCCAATAAAGAAGAATTGATCAGTGTTCCATTGTCAATCTCAGGCCTCCACATATGCCTGCACAGGTAAATACACTCACAAACATGCATACATTCCCTTGCCCTACTCCATTTAAGTCCATTCAACCATTTTTGTACTTGAAAATAAACAGAAGTTGATCACTGTACTCTATCTAGGATCCAGGGTCAAAGGGATGTCTCAGCAGTAAAGGAGTTAGATTCCCAGTGCCCACATGGTAGAAAGACAACTCCCACAGGACAGGCTGTCTTCTGGCATCCACATACATATATGTGGCACATGTGCGCATGCCTGTGCATGCTCAGATACACATAAATAAGATGTAATTAAAAATCTTAGAGGAAGGATCCAAAATCTTCTGACGGTCTGTGGATACTGAGGCAGGGGTTTAATTTTCTTCTCAATATTGTCTATCCTTTGTGTCAACCTCAAACACATCTTAGCAATTGCTATAAGTACCCTGCTTATATTTCCTGATCCATTTCTGCACACGGGAGGTAGAGTTTAATCACAAGCATGTGTACCTTCTGCATAAGACATTTTCTCTCTAAGCAATAGGGATGTATAAGTAAATGGATCACTCAAGAAAGTCCAGGAAACTAAGCATCTTAGGAACCCACCCTCATCCAAGAACTGATGCTCTCATGTCCTGGTCAGGTGAGAAGTGATGGGTCATACCCAACCTATAAGAGTTTTATACCAACATTAAGCTGCTATTGCTCATAGCACTAACTTGCTAGAAAATTAAAATAAAAATGTTAACATCTTTCCTTCTATTATGTCATTCCACACTTCTTGTTTGTATTTTCTATAATTCTCTCTTAGACATTGTTCTATTGCTGTTAAGAGACACAATGACCATGACAATGCTTGGAAGAGAAAGCATTTAACTGGGGGCTTGCTTACAGTTTCAGAGGTTTAGTCCATTATCATCATGGTGGAGAGTATGGCTGCAGGCAGGTGCTGAGGGCCACATTCTGATCTGTAGGCAGGAGAGCAACACTGGGCCTCATGTGGGCTTTTGAGAGCTCAAAGCCCACCCCAGTGACACACTTCCTCCAACAAAGCCTCCTGCAACATTTCCTAATCCTTTCAAACAGTTCCACTTCCTGATGACTAAGCATTCAGGTATATGGGCAGGCATATGGGAGCCATTCTTCTTCTTCAAACTACCACACTTTCCACTGCAAAATATCGTGTTCACTCTTGCTCTTAGAGTTTGCTTGAACATGGATGGATACAGATTAATATGTCAAGTTGGTTTCTGTGTATTTCTGTCTTCTGAGAGCTGATCAGATCTCATTGTTTTGGTTCTTTCACAAATGTCCTGTCTATAGAGAATGCCTCTGTTGCTGTAGGAAGTAGCAGCTGGTTCATGCCCTAGTGAGTAGAATTTAGCTTAGCAAGGCAATCACTATAATATCACTTTCTTGATTACTTATTCATTCCTCTTGTCCCTCTGGTAGTCTAACTGCAACAAGAACTCTTTTATTATTGATTATGGCAGAATCATTAGGGTCCAGAACAGTCCAGGGAATACAGTGTGGCTCAATAAACAAATTTTGAATGAAATTTAGAAATAGCAACTACCAACTGCAAAGATTTAGTCAATGTCCTACATTCCTTTGTTTTTTTTTTCTTGCAAAATATTTTTGAGAATTAAATCCTTCAATATATGTAATATCTATTCAGATACATGCTTCTAAATTAATTTGAGATAAGGCCTCATTAGGTAGCCAGGCTGGCCTGGAACTCACAGTTCTTGAGCTTTACCAAGTCAGGTTCAGGGACTACAGTTATGCGCCACATGCCTTATTTAAATGAATATTTGCCTAGTTTTATATTTTTTAATTTAAAATCATGTATTTTTGACTGGGTTTTCTAAAATGTGGACACAGTCCTTTGGTCATATTGATATTTTTGACAAGGAATGACAGCAATATACCAAATTGCATGTTAGAACTCAGCAGCATACTTTTTCGATGTTTTGATTTTTAGCCATCATTAGATACCGATGAGTGTTACCTCTACTTTAAATGTCAGAAAATAGAGGTGTTTTCTATTTTGCACTACCGAAGTTTGCACTTTATAATGCTACCTGTTTGCAAGTGACAAGTGACAACAGATTTGTATACACTATACATATAGAGCTCTTAAAAACAAGCAATAAGCCGGGCGGTGGTGGCACACGCCTTTAATCCCAGCACTTGGGAGGCAGAGCCAGGCGGATCTCTGTGAGTTCGAGGCCAGCCTGGGCTACCAAGTGAGTCCCAGGTAAGGCGCAAAGCTACACAGAGAAACCCTGTCTCGAAAAAAAAAAAAAAAAAAAAAAAAAAAAAAAAAAAAAAAAAAAAAAAAAAAAAAAAAACCAAGCAATAAAAAACAAAGCACTTAAGTTAGAAATGAGAAAAATGTAAGATTAGGAGGTGGAGAGATGGCTCAGCAGTTAAGAGCACTGGCTGCTCTTCTGGAGGACCCTGGTTCTATTCCCAGCACCCACCTGGTAGTTAACAATGTCTGTAACTACAGTTCCAGAGAATGTATCATCTTCTTCAGAACTCTATGGGCACCAGACATTCACAGATTACAGACATATAAGCAGGAAGAACATCCAAAAGAATAAAGAAAAATAGCAATACATTGCATTTCAAAAAAAAAATAGAAGGAAGATCCACCTTACCTGGATATGTGGGAAAAAATTAAACACATGAAGAGATGTTCAACATCACTAACAGTTAAAGAAAGTCAAGCTAAAATCCAGTACAAGATCACTACACACTTATAACCATAGCTAACAAAATACTGGCAAGGTCCAATATGAATGAAGATGCAGAGAAATTAGGTCATTCATATATGTCTACCAATAATGTGAATGTACTGAAAGATAGTTTGGCAATTTCTTATAAAACTAAATAAACAAACAACAACTACACACACACACACACACACAACAGAGATAGAGAGACAGAGGGAGTGAAAGACAGACAGGCAGACACAGACACACAGACAAATGAACACAGAACATAAAAGCTTTTGGAGGTGATATGTTTATAACATGGATTCTGGTGATGAGGGTCATATATAAACATATGTGTATCTAAATGTATGTAGATTTTTGGCAAACAGTTATACCTCATGAAGCCAATAAATAACCACCTACAAAAGATAACTGTGCAGATTGCAAATGACGAGTACAGCTATGCTTCTGGGTACATATCCAAAAAAAATGATAACTTATGTGGATATCCAGATTTGTATACACTGTTCACTCAACTTTAACAATGGTGTCACTAACCTGAAACAAATATGAAAACTTACTAGTAGGTGAGGATCACATACATGATCATGATTAATTCACAGCATGAGATGTGAGTCTCCAATGTACAGATGTGAATGCTTGGTGCCAACAACATTGACAAATCTCAAAATATCACACACTACACTTTCATTATGCAACAAATCTTAGAGACAAAAGAAATTAGGTGTTGCCAGCATTAGGGATATGGGGAGGAGGGTGTGTGTAACTATAAAGGGGGCTACATCAGGGTTGCTATGGTGATGGGGCAGTTATAGATCTAGACTGTCTTGGTGATTACACAGTTATACATATATCAAAAAATGGCACAGACTCATATACACATCAGTGTTGATGTAAAATTTCCATTTTGATACTGGACCATAATCATTTAAGAGTCAACTATTTAGAAAATAGAAAACATCCAGAGAAACCTGTTTCTTAGTAACTTTCTGTGAGTCTATTATTACTTCAAAAACAGTTTTAAGTGTCTCAGTTTGTTACTGTAATAGATGTTTTATGAGAAAATTTTTTATGTAGTTGATACCAGTGTGAGGAAGTTGGTTCCAATATCCTAAATATGAGAATCTAAAAATGAATATCATTTTTGTACTTGTAAAGTAAACATTTTACATTTCATATGTCAGTGTTTGTGTACCTGCATCAATATTTCTATGATAATGTATGTGTAAAATCTCTACAATGTTCTAAGTACATAGTTATATCAGGACATAAATTGTTATTTTTACTTGACAACTTGTGTACCTATACTTTCACTTTTTATTAAAACTTTTTATCATTCATTTTACATACCAACCACAGGTCCCCGTCTCATCCCTCCTCCCGCTCCCCCCCAACCCACCTGTCATCCCCTCCTCCAGAAGGGTAAGTTCTCCCATGGGGGAACAGCAAAGCCTGGTACATTCAGTTGAGGCAGGACCAAGCCCCTCCCCACTGCATCAAGGGTAAGCAAGGTGTCTGACCATAGGTAATGGGATCCAGAAAGCCAGCTCATGCATCAGGGATAGATCCTGATCACACTGCCAGGGGCCCCTCAAACAGACCCAGCTACACAACTGTCTCCTGTATGCAGAGGGTCTAGTCCAGTGCCATATGCAGAGGATCTAGCAGGTTCCACAGGTGTCAATCTAAAGTTCGTGAGTTCCTATGAGTTCAGTTCAGTTGTTGCTATAGATTTCCCCATCATGATCTTGACACCCCTTGCTCTCCTAATCCTTCTTCCCTCTCTTTGACTGGACTCTCAGAGCTCAGTCTGGTTCTTGGTTGTGGATCTCTGCATCTGCTTCCATCAGTTACTGAATGAAGGCTCTATGATGGCAGAGTATTCACTAATCTGATTACCAGGGTAGGCCAGTTCAGGCACCTTCACCACTGTTGCTAGTAGTCTAATCTGAGGTCATCATTGTTGGATTGAAATAGAAAATATCATCCTGAGTGAGGTAATCCAGACTCAGGAAGACAAACCTGGTATGTACTCACTCATAAGTGGATACTAGATGTAAAGCAAAGGATAACCAGACTACAACCCACAGATCCAGAGAAGTGAGGAAACAAGGAGGACCATAAGAGGGATGTATGGATCACCTTGGGAAGGGAAAACAGAGAAGATTTCCATGAGTAAACTGGGGATCAGGGGAGTAAAAGAGGATAGGGGATGACAACATGAGGGAACAGGATGGTCGAGCTTGGGGAGGGACGGAGTGGGAGAGCAATGAAAGAGATATCTTGATAGAGGGAGACATGATGGGGTAAGGGAAAACATGGTGCTAGAGAAGTTCCCAGGAATCTACACTTTCATTTATAAGTATTATTGCATCTATTATCACAAATAATTCAATAAAGCCTAAAATATTTAAAATTTGTTTTAATTTTGCAAATGTAAGTAAATTTAGATGCCTAAAACTTTAATATTCTTTTAAGAAAATAGTAAATCTTTTATTAACAGTGTCTATAAAGTAAAGTTAGTCTCTTATTTATATATTTTTTAATTACATATAACATAAAATTTATGATCCCAACCATTTTAAATGTGCATTTTACAGTTAATCCTCATAAATTACTTCTGTTGTGTTAGGTATGACATTAACTCAAGAAGTGTCATTAAGCATATCAGACTTGGTGCTCCAAAATGGACTTAACACATTTATAGAATTAAAGAATTTTCAAAGGGGACTTTTAGGTAGAAAGATGAAAATAGCAAGAGGAGATATTCTTCCATAGACAGAGATAAATTTTCATTATCTAAAACAGGAATTCATACAAATTCAAAAGAAACAATGATTGGTTTAGTTAAGAAGCAAGAGAACTCAGGAAAGAGAATAAAAAACAAGGATTATGACTAAGCATTGCCCTGCTGTTCTCTAAAAAATTTTACATCCTTAATCATTGTGTACACTATTTGCAAAATAAAAAAAAAAAACGTTTTGTGCACAGATATATTCAGACCATTGTTCATACAATAAT
This sequence comes from Peromyscus leucopus, assembly GCF_004664715.2. NCBI lineage: Eukaryota > Metazoa > Chordata > Mammalia > Rodentia > Cricetidae > Peromyscus > Peromyscus leucopus. Next base: position 101,328,129 of record NC_051069.1, on the reverse strand, counting down.
ATATCACAGGCATCAACTGTCATTTGTAAATGCAATTTATTTCCCTCCTTGTTCTTCATATATTTTTCCTTTGTAAATCACTATTTAGAAAATATCATGAGGGCTGGAAAAAATTATTAAGAGGTAAGACAATTCAATGTACCAGTTTCCTGAGAAATTTGGTTCCGAACTAGCTCTTCATTTAGGCACTTAAAACATTAATTCAGGGTCTTCTCAGCGCTGGTGGTCCACTTTAGCAACCATACCCACCTTTCCTTCTTGTTTCCATCCTTGATGTGAATTCGGAAATTTGAAGAGGGCCGGAGTGTACCTTGTACTTCTTTCCTGCCCAACAGTGCCTGTGTAATTACTTTTTGCCAGGATTAAATGACAAGACAGTGACTTAAGTTAAAACGATTGAAACCAGGGTTACCTAAGAGGTTTCTGATGTCTGAACTCACTGTGTGAAATCTCCAGTATACGTGTTTGTTTTATGAAGCAATGCTGGAATGATTTGGGGCTGTGTCCATGGATCCCCCATCCTTTAGCTCCTCTAGGCATCTTCATGTGGTACTCACAGAGATGCTCAAATATGCCTTTGCATCCCAATGACTGGAGCAAGTTCCATGTTGTACCAGACTAAATGGATACCATGCTACAGTTTCAAAGGGTGTAGAAGTGGGGGCACAGGTCCAGCAAATGAGGACAAATGTAGCAACTGGTCAACAATGGAAGTTGTGATGCGTGATGATGGAAAATTTTGGGTGAAAGGCTGGGGAGATAGCAGATAGCAAGCATAAGGACCTGAATTCCATCTCTTGGAACCATATGATAAAAAGACAGGTGCCTTTAATTCCAGAGTTGGGGAAATGGGGACAGGTTGAGCCTTGATGCTTGCTGATAGTCAGTCCGATTGGTGAGCTACAGGTTCAGTGAAAGACTGTGCCTCAAAAAATCATGGTGGAGCCAGGTGGTGGTGGCACACACCTTTAATCCCAGCACTTGGGAGGCAGAGGCAGGCGGATCTCTGTGCTACCAAGTGAGTTCTAGGAAAGGTGCAAAGCTAACAGAGAAACCCTGTCTCGAAAAACCAAAAAAAAAAAAAAAAAAAAAAAAAAAATCATGGTGGAGAGATTGAGGAAGGCACCCAGCATTGACCTGATCGCTGCACTCTCCATTCTCCCAGATATGCACTGACAAAAACACAGTAAAAACATAGAAATCTGGTTTGGGCAGGTTTTTTACTGGAAACTGCAGATGAAGCCCTGTAGTTAGAGTTTTCCTCCCTTGTCCACAGTCAGGACAAATCTTTGTCACCCACCAGTCCCACAGCTGCTCAGACCCAACCAAGTAAACACAGAGACTTATATTGCTTACAAACTGTATGACCATGGCAGGCTTCTTGCTAACTGTTCTTATAGCTTAAATTAACTCATTTCTATAAATCTATACCTTGCCACGTGGCTTGTGGCTTACCAGCATCTTCACATGCTGCTTGTCCTGGGCGGCAGCTGGCAGTGACTACTTCTGCCTTCCTGTTCTTTCTTTTTCTCCTCTCTGTTAGTCCCACCTATACTTCCTGCCTAGCCACTGGCCAATCAGTATTTTATTTATTGACCAATCAGAGCAACACATTTGCCATACAGAACATCCCACAGCAAAGCCCTCTTTAAAAGAGAGGTCTAGTTCAAAGAACCATAAGAGCATTCATAGAAAATTAGAAGGAAAAGCTGGGCGGTGGTGGTGCACGCCTTTAATCCCAGCACTCGGGAGGCAGAGGCAGGCAGATCTCTGTGAGTTCGAGGCCAGCCTGGACTACCAAGTGAGTTCCAGGAAAAGGTGCAAAGCTACACAGAGAAACCCTGTCTGGAAAAAACCAAAAAAAAGAAAAAAAAAAAAAAAAGAAAGAAAGAAAAGAAAATTAGAAGGAAAGTTGCTCAGATTTTAAGCAGAAAATTTTGATAAGCAAGAAGTGTTCTACACCACAAGCTTAAGCAACAATTTCAAAATTTTGAGTCTGAGTCTGGGGAGACAGTTCATCGACAAAGTGCTTGGCTTACAAGCATGATGAACGGAGTTTGAGCCCCAGAGGAAATCTGGAGTCCGCTGGTTTGCCTGTCTAATCAAATTCCCAGTGCCATGTCAGTCAGAGGTCCAGTCTCAAAAAACAAGTTAAGGCATTCCCTAAGGAACCATGCCTGAAGTTGACCTCCAGCCTTTACAAATGAATACATACACACACACACACACACACACACACACACACACACACATACACCATGTACATATACTCACAAAATGAATGAATAAATAAATAAAGTTCTGAGTAAATAAATAAAATTCTGATTCTGAATTTTGGAATCAAGAAAGGATACCATCATCACATATTCATTTTTAAAAAAATAAGAAATTGTAACTTCTATTTTAATTTCCATTATGATTTAGCATGCAGTTTGGAATAATATTATTGAATTTCATTTTAAAAACAAATTCTGGGTTATGGCACTTATTATTATCATCATCATTTGTGTTCTTACAGGAGGAAATTGAGTTTCAGAAGAATTAAGTGGCTTGTCCTCAAATCACATATCTGAAGTGCTCAGCCCTGCTGCCGGAGGTGTTCATTCATTGTTCATTTTTGTTATAGGGCTTGTCTGGAATTCAATTAGTTCATTCAAATCCATCCATTTGACCCCTACATGCACATAAGTGTTGAGGCTGTTCCAATCCTGCAAGCAAAAAGCATAGCATACCTCTCCCTTATTTGGGCTTCTTTGATTATTTTTTTTAACTCAGTTGATAAGGAAGATGCTGTTTTTTTGATAAATTTCTGTGTGCTTCTCTCCTTAGGAGGCGATGGGGCATCTCTATCATTTTTTCTTTGTGGAATGATCAGCAGAGTGCCTGAACCCTGCCATGTATGAAATCGATGTCCAATTTTATCTCCTTCACAGTAAAGATCTTGTGGAGGCAGGCAAGTGGGATAAGTTTAGGATTACTTTAAACAGTCAACCTTAAGGTATGCTATCCAATCTCTACCAAATATTTGCTGCTTAAAAGGGATTAATATTGTGGTTAGTGGGATATGTCAGTAGATAAGAGCACTGCCTACTCTTCCAGAGACTAGAATTTGGTTCTTAGCTCCTGCAGTTGGCAACCTCCTGCAACTTCAGTGTATCTAATGCCCTCTTCTGGCTTCTTTGGGCACTGCACTCATGTGGTACACACACACACACACACACACACACACACACACACACACACAGAGAGAGAGAGAAGAGAGAGAGAGAGAGAGAGAGAGAGAGAGAAAGAGAGAGAGAGAGCACTGCTTTATTTAAATAAAGCAAGTCAGTATTTTAACCCTAAATAATTCATCTCTGATATTTGAAGTTCAATGTTTTATTGTTTGGAAGGGTTATCACATAAAAATATATCACTTGATTCAGTATGAGGGTGGTGGCTAAGATTCTATGCAGCCCAGGATGGCCCCAATCTCTATGTAGTAAGCAATACCCTTGAACTTCTGTCTTTCCTGTCTCTACCTTCTGTGTATTGGGATTTCAGGCATACCATCATGCTGAAATTATGTGGTGCTCATAGCTGGAGACTTTTCTCTCCAGGTCTTAGCAAGTCCTGGCAGTCCCTTAGCCCACTTATAAAATAAACATACAGACACTTATAAAACTGCTTGGCCATTAGTCAGGCCTATCATTGTCTAGCTCATACTCTTATATTCAGCCCATTTCTATTTATCTATATTTGCCGCATGGCTTGTGGCTTACTGGTACCTTACATCTTCCTTGTCCTGGCTGCAGGCAGTCTCTCTCTCTCTCTCTCTCTCTCTCTCTCTCTCTCTCTTCTCTCTTCTCTCTCTCTCTCTCTGCCTTCCTGTTCCCTCAATTCTCCTCTCTGTTAGTCCCACCTATACTTCCTGTCTGACTACTGGCCAATCAGTGTTTTATTTATACAGAGTGATATCCATAGCAGGTGCTGGGACCTGAACTCAAACACTTGCAACCACGCACCCTCAGCCTTTAAAATAAATTTAAGCTCTTCTTTCACAACAAATTCAAATTGTTTTGATGCATGGAAAAAATAAAATTGAAATATAACCGAACCTTCAGTTTTGTTTTGTCCAATGAGAGAAACTTCAGGACAGCATGAAAGACAACCTGCTACACAGCAGGGAGCATCCCCTCACATGCATATCTACTCATACACTCTCCTATTTAACCTAATTTTAATGTTTAAAATGTTCTACTTCTTATGCATGCAATTATATTGCCTTCTTGTAATTTGCACATCTCAAAATTTTTTAAATTAATCATGGCATGCATCAATAAACAATCATAAGATGAGTCTAAGGTAGATTAAAAGGACTGGTTTTAAAAATTCAAAGACATTGGAAGAGGAAGACAGAGGAGAAATGGACAGTTGTGAGGAGTTTAATGAGAGCTTATGTAATGGTGAAAAAGAGTATATAAGTAAGAAAAGATTTATGTATAGTATATACATATACAACATACCTTTATGTCCATATAGACTCTAGCCAGGGTGAATGTTAATCCCAGGTGGCTTTTGTGCTACAGTAGGATCAGAAAGTCACTTAACTTGTCTGTGGTGGTATTGTGTTCCCCAAAATATTGTGCACCCTAATAAACTTATTTGGGGTCAGAAAACAGAACAGCCACTAGATATAGAGGCCAGAAAATGGTGGCACACACTCCTTTAATCCTATCACTTGGGAGGCAGAGATCCATCTGGATCTCTGAGTTCAAGGCCACACTGGAAACAGTCAGGCGTGGTAACATGAGCCTTTAATCCTAGGAAGTAATGGCAGAAAGCAGAAAGGTATATTAGGCATGAAAACCAGGAACTATGCTGGTTAAGCATTCAGACTTTTGAGAAGCAGTTCAGCTGTGATCCATTTGGACAAGGACTCAGAGGCTTCCAGTCTGAGGAAACAGGATCAGCTGAGGAATTGGTGAGGTGAGGAAGCTGTGGCTTGTTCTGCTTCTCTGATATTCCTGCATTCACCCCAATACCTGGCTCCAGGTTCATTTTTATTAATAAGACCTTTTAAAATTCATGCTACATGTGTCTATGTCTCACTTTGATCCTCAGAAATATTTGGGTTCTGTAGCTACCCCAAGGCTGCAGAATAGGATAAGATGTATTAATACAATGGAGTACTTAACGTTCTGCTTAACCTAACAAAGGACTTTATTAAATATTAGTTCTTAATGACTTTAAAACATTCTCTGTGTGTACATGTATGTATGCAAGTGTGCATGTCTCTCTCTCTCTCTCTCTGTGTGTGTGTGTGTGTGTGTGTGTGAGTGAGTGAGAGAGAGAGAGAGAGAGAGAGAGAGAGAGAGAGAGAGAGAGATGAGTGCACTTGTTAGATCCTCTGGAGTTGGAGTTGCAAGCAGTTGTAAGCCCCAGTGTTGGTGCTGGGAACCAAACTCCATTTCTCTGCAAGAGCAGTCAAGTGTTCTTGACCACTGAGCCATCTCTCTAGCCCCTACTTTAAATGTTATTCGAAAAATGTCAGGTGACTATATTATCATTTAGTTTACCAACAGTGTAGAAGATATAAACTTTGACATTTACAATCCCAGAAAGGAAAAACTATCTATTTATATTTGAATTAATTTTGAGTAGGGGTACACATTTTAAAGATATTTATTGATTTAATTTTATATAGGTGTTTTTCATGTTTGTTTAACATTTTAATGCCTTTTTATTTATTCTATTTAAAGCAACAAAACTGATGTTACAAATGTTTTTCAGGTTTTGCTCATTTCATTTCTCATACTACTAGATTTATTAATACAAGTGTGTTGATGATTTCTGAGTTTTTATGTACAGTTTATGATTATATTATTATTGAACATTTATCTGTTATTTTTAATTTTGATAATTTGTGTTCACAGTTTTGGTCAATGTGAGTTTTTATTTATGTGTATTAGACATTGAAAAGCAATATAAAAATATAATTTATATAAAATATGTTTGAATATTTACATAAACATGACCCTACCATTCCATATTTAGGAACATTATCTAGATAAGCTGAACTTGGATATTAATAGACAAGTTTGAGGAATTTCTTAAAAGTATATTTTGTTTGTGGCATGGGGAATGGAATCCAAGTCTTGACACATGCTAAGCAAGTTAACTACCCATAGCTACATCTCTCTACCCCAAGTATTATTTTACAAAGAAAAACAGCTAAAGAAAGCTACATGTCTGTCTATAACAGAATGATTAAAATGTGGTGCAGCTAATGAAGATGGGCACTAAAACCCCATGAAAAGGAATAAATCAGAGTATAATAGGCACAGATACCATCTTGAATGCAAGTTAGATGCGGTGCCACAATTCATTGTTTTGATTCCTGAAAAATGAGCATTAAATGTGTACTATAAAATTATACAGGAATTCATAAGTATGCTAAGCTCTTGGAGGTAAGAGTCAGCTTTTTTCCCAGGGAGGGTAAATGATGTGATCCAGGAAGCACAAAGGAAACTTTCAGGTTGGGTTACTTCTTTAGCATTCTGGTGAGACAAAAGTGTTCACCCCATTTTTCTGTGGAAGTTTTCCTCTAAACTCACATCATTCTTTTCTATAATGGTCATCCAATTGTAATTCTCAGCAACTCAGACTTGATAGTTGGTCCTTTGTATTTAAGATTTATTTTCATTATTTGTTAGTGTAAATACTTTTTTTCAATAAGAAAGATTCATTTGTTCTCATTAATCCACAACTGAGCATTACAAAAATGTATCACAGGTCCATTTTGAGAGAAGTTAAGTTATTTTTGGCTTCCAGGTTTTCTTTTGATGGACATAGTATAAATCTTAGATTATAAATAGAATAATTTCCTAGGAAAGACTGGAGAATCTTGTTCAAAGGCTAGGTAGCTTGGAAAGGAAGGAAGAAATTCTAGAAAAAGGAAGAAGAGTGATGACAGAATTAGGAAAATTCCTTGCAGTTGGCTGACTCCATTTTTTTGTGCAGTTAGGGGCAGGGTCATTTACAGATAGAAAGAAAATTATCCTTGATAAAAAATGTGATTTTGGAAGCACTTGTAGAATTGGGAGGATTCTGACCAAGTGGTTATTAAAAAAATAATCACATGGTAACAGAGAGGATGGCATCTGTGATGCTTAGCTTTAATTGTCAATTTTATATAACTTAGAATTATTAGGGAAGAGAGTCTCAATGAGGGGTTGTCTATATTCAGTTGGCTTGTGGGTAGGCTTATGAGGGGTTGTCTTAATTTAGTTAGTTGATGTGGGAAGACCCAAGCCACTGTGGGCAGCACCATTCCTGAGGCAGGGGGGGTCTGAACTATAACAGAGTGGAGCAATCCAGCTGAGAGCAAGCAATGATGTAAATGAGAGTACATGCCTCCATTTCTCTCTGCTCTTGACTGTGAATGTGCTGTGACCTAAGACTTCTGGCCTGTGACTTCCCTGCAGTGATGGACTGTAGCCTGGAATTGTTATCTAAAATAACAAATTTATTGAAATAAATTTGTTATTGAAAGAAATAAACCCCTTTCTCCCTTGAGTTGCTTTTGGTCAGGATATTTTATCACAGCAACAGAAATGAATTTAGAACACCCTCTTTTTATATTCTTACAATTATTTTACTTAAATTGATTCAGGGTGGGTCCAATTGAATATTTGCAAGAATATAAACTGACACGCGATGGAGTAGGAAATATGAGAAGGGACCAGGATGCTAGTAAGACCATAGTAAGCTATGTTGTGAAGTGCATTCTGGGTAAGGAAACACAAGTGCTAACACCTCAATTTCATTTTCTCTCTGCTGATGGAGAGAATGAGGCAACCATAATGTGATAAAGAGTGAGGCAAAGGTCATAGGAATTCCATACACAATATTATGGGAACAAAATTTAGAAGGAATTAATGTTTGCCATGTGATAAGAGCAGGGAGGGTAACATGGATGTATTTTACATTGGTCTCTCTCTTTCCCTTTCCCCTTTCTCCCTTTCCCCCTCCCCCCCTCTCTGCTTTCTCTCTGTTGTATGTGTGTATACACATGTGTTGGTGCACTAATCCATGTGTGTGCATGAAAGTTAGAAGAGAAATTACATGCTCCACTCTATCACACTTTGTCTTACTTACTTCAGGTAGGGTCTCTCACAGAGCCCAGAGCTTTATGTCTGGGGATGGGCTTGCTGGTCAGCAAGCTCCAGTAATCCTGCAGTTTTTACCCACTGCAGCATTGGAATGGCACACACATGTAGCCAGACCCAGATTTTACATGGGTGCTGAGTACCCAAACTCAGATATTCATTTTTGTGAGAGTGATCTTACCCACTGAGCCATCTCTCCAGCATAATGGTCTTTAAAGTGTTGATGGAAAGTTATAGTTGGGACCACTCTCATATTAAAATACAGGCAGTAAGACAGAAAACTAGAAATGTAATTGTGTTCATGATCAACATGCAAAATGAATAAAAATAAAGCCAGATAATGGTGGGAAGGCTTTTGGACACCAGTGTTGGCAACTGATGAGGTGGACTGGTTGCTCAGTGATCATGCCAGGTGGCCCATGCTCCTCATGAATGTCTTCCTGCATCAATGTTGATGTCTCTTCATTTCACAGAATCAACATGAAATACATACATACTCTATTTGCTCTGGAGAACACTACAAGTTGTAATAGGACTTAATGGGAGCTATTTTGAAAAGTGGTCAACTGATCTTCAAAGAGTGACTGGCAAGTATGGCGGGGAGCACCAAAGCGTACCTCTGGAGTTGCTTTAACTCAGAACCTTAGACTGTTAACAGTGAAAGAAAGGTAACTCATGACAGAACGCAACTTGCTCACTTTCAAGTTGTCTTAGGGCTCAGGGACTTGCTCAAGAGCTCTCTCACGTTGTTAGTGATACGCCTAATGCTCAAGTCTAGAGTAGGTGTTACCATTACACGACATTTTACTTTGGTTCTGGAGGAGGACAGGACTGCATTTAATTTGGTGGCCACTTGGTGTCCAGGGCATTCCTAGATTTTCTACCTTCATTCTCTTATTCTAATAACAACCACTTAAAGAGGATTTTATAATTACATTTTTTTTAAAGAATGGAAGGTTATGTGCAGTAGCTAAAGAGTCCAGGGTACCACTACTCATTCCCATATCCCTCCTCCTCCAGAAAAAGTTGAGCATATTGAAAATCTACTATTTCTTCATCTCTTTGGTGCAATCTTATATGATTACACTCAATAAATATACACTGAAACAAGGAATAGCATTCATTCAATTACCAAACTTCATGTTATTTTTACTCTAATATAGATTTCTGAAATTTATTTTTTTCTCCTAAATATTTTTAGATATTTACCTGAATATGTATGTGAATTCTATATCTTCTATTTATTTCTTTAAAGAAACTTTATTTTATAGAACAGATTTAAGTTACCAGCAAAAATGATGAGAAAGTGAAGGATTTTCATAAATGCCCACAGAGGCTGAATGCCATCCTGTTCTGTAACAGTTTCTGCCAAGATTGAAACATTCAATCTTGCTGGAAAGATTGCCATCCTCCTTAAGCAGGATGGTAAAAAACTGGAAATAGCTCCAAGAAGCCCCTGAAAGTGACCAGATTCACTAGATCCCTCCTTGCCAGAGTCAGCAATACAAGCTGAGAGTGCCTCTCACAGACGTGGGCTGCAAAGAAGACTCTGAGACCAGACCAGCTGCCTGGAAGAGGCAGAAGCCAGCGGAGCTGCTTGGGAGAGGCTTAGATCAGAGTCATTTGGAAAGGACACTTTACTACCTGTTGAGTTGCCTGCAGGCTCTACCATGTAATCCACATTTTCCAGCTTTTGTGAGCTGTCACTCATGTTGGTGTGGGCTTTGGTGATGCAACTGTCTTTGAGTCATTTCTATTCCTGTAAGTAACCACTCACCCATATTCCTGTAAGTAACCCCATTAAAAACTCATTGGTTCACCAAGTCAGGCTTTGGTGGTATCTGTCAAGGGTTCCCCATCTTGGGAGAGTACAAGTGTATGTTGCATCTCCCAAGGAAAAGTTTTGTCACACCACACACATAGATCCAGCAGAATCCTATCACAGAAAGGTACCATTTTATGATTGACATTATTGTTAGCTGATGTCCACATTTCACACTCATATACAATTCACTCTGGATTCTACACATCTGTAGCATCAAATAAACGTCTAATGTCATGACATCACCAGCGTAGTGTTACATAGAGTCACTTGTTTACCATATGAGTACCCTTAGCTGGATATATATGCCCTCCATGTATTGGCTATTTTTGTATCTATTTGATACCAGTTAGAGTCACTGGAAAGAAGGAAGCCTCAATAGAGAAAATACCTCTATAATATTGAGAGGCTTCTGAGTGATGGTGGTGCAAGCCTTTAATCCCAGCACTTAGGAGGCAGATCCAGGCAGATCTCTTGAGTTTGAGGCCAGCCTGGTCTACAGAGTGAGATCCAGGACAGTCACCAAAACTACACAGAGAAACTCTGTCTTGAAAAACCAAAACTTGGGTGGTTGACAAGCATCTAGGGCATTAATTAGTAATTGATGTGGGAAGGCCCAGACCATTGTGGGATGGGCTCCGCCTTGCCTGTGCACCTGGGTACTATAAGAAAGCAGGCGGAACAATCCAGTAAGCAGCACCCCTCCATGACTTCTGCATCAGCTCCTGACTCCAAGTTCCTTCCCTGTTTGAGTTTCTACCTTGGCTTCCCTCAGTGGACTGTGATTTAGGATATATAAGCCAAATACACATCCTAAATTACAGGTTGCTTTTGGTCATGATGTCTCATTACAGAAATAGCAGCTCTAACTAGATACCCTTTCTCTCTTCCCCTGGGTCCCTGTCAATCACTGATCCTTTTACAGCCTCCCCATTTCTGCCTTTCCAGATTTCCATATTGTTGGAATCATAGAATGGTTTTTTATATTGGCTTCTTTCACTTGACAACATATATTTAGTATTTTTTCTGTATCATTTGACAGCTTGCTAATTCATTTCTTTTTAATGCTAACAGTTCAGTTTTCAGATTGGCAATGGTTTATCCCTTTACTTAAAGGACATCTCCATTGCTTCCAACTTTGAGTCATTATGAATAAAAGTTGTCCAAAGTAGTCACGAGACAGGTTTTATATAGACACATTTCCTGATTCAGTCCTGTATGATGTAGTAAGGGTAAAAATATGTTGCAATTGCCAAACTGTTTTCCAAGTGACCTATACCATATTTCATTCTTGGTAATCATGGCTTACACAGTTATTATGTGACTATATATATATATATATATATATATATATATATATATATATTGATATGTGTGTGTGTGTGTGTGTGTGTGTGTGTGTGTGTGTGTGTGTGTGTTCTCCCTTGATGGGCAGTTAAAGAGTCTCTAGTCTGATTTGTAGTATTGTTTACTCTTTAATACATTGGGAATTTCTAAGGTGATTTCACTTTAAAAATACTCATTTTAAGTGTTAATTATGCACATATGTGAGTATTTATTAGGAGATGAGAGTGCAGGTGCCCGCAGAGGTCAGAGGCATTGGATCCTCCAGGAGCTGGAGTGGTTGTGAGTTGCCTGTCATAGGTGCCAGGAACAGAACTTGGTTTCTCTGCCAAAAGCAACATGTGCTGCTAATCTCTGAGCCATCTCTTCAGCCCCTAAGGTCATTTCTTGTTTTCAGTAATGCACATGACCAACTAAAAAGTTATTGATTCAGTTGATGTCAATGGTAATCTGTGGTTGTTTTCTCTCTTGTTTAATGCCACGGGATGTCAGGTACATGAAGATAATGCCTTATGTTGCTTTCTAAAAGTGTTTTACTGTGGTGATATATTGTGTATCCTAATAAATTTATCTGGGAATCAGAGGAAAGAGCCAGCCACTAGATTAGACATAGAGGCCAGACAATGGGGGCACGCACCTTTAATCCTATCACTCGGGAGGCAGAGATCCTTTTGGATTTCTGTGAGTTCAAGGCCACACTGGGAACAGAGCCAGGTGTGGCGGCACACACCTTTAATCCCAACAATTGGGATCTCATGTTTTTGCTTGGGAAGCACACAAGCCTTTAATCCCAGGAAGTGACATGGCTGAGTGGAGAACGGTATATAAGGTGTGAGGAGACAGGAACTAAGCAGCTCAAAAGTTCAACTGAGACCCTCAGGAGTGAGGACTCAGAGGCTTTCAGTCTGAGGATTTGTGGAAACAGGATTGGCTGAGGAGTTGGTGAGGTGAGGTTGGCTGTGGCTTGTTCTGTTTCTGTGATCTTTCAGCTTTCACCCCAATATTTGGCTCCAGTTTTTTTTCTTATTTTTTTTATTAATAAGACTGCTTAGCAATTTATGTTACATTTACTTTACTTCTTTCCATGTGGCTCTGTAGTGGGTAGCCATTCCAGCTTGGATCTGGAAGTTCCAACCCCCATTGAGACTCTGGCAACTGTCATGCCTAAGAGGTGGGGCGAGGGGAGGTGCCTGGGGACCCAAGAGCTGGATGGACCAGCACTCTCTCGGTGCCTGGACGCTGAACGGTGAAGGTGGACTATGCAGAGCTCTGGAGAACACCGCTGGACTGCCTTCCCCAGACCCTGCGACCTACCCATTACTTAATTTGTGAGTTACGCCATTAAATAAATATCCTTTTAACTACGTGGAGTGGCCAAAATAATTTCACCAATATCTGGCGCTCACGTGGGGCAAACTCCAAAGGCCTGAGCAGCTCCCGCCCTCTCCTCCTTAGCTGGCGGGTACCTAAACCCGCCTGCAAAGTTCCATATAACCAGGGAACACCTACACGGTTCCATTCCCGAAAAAGGGAGCAGCTAGTCCGATCTCAATTCCCTAGCTTAGCCCCAGACCAGCGAAAGAGGCAGGGGAGTGCTAGCTCCGATTTCTGCCATCTCCGCCATTTCCGCCATCTGCCTCTGCCTCCTTCAGCAAATCCTACCAGCATGTTAAAACAGGTTGATTATAAATGTGATCTCTTTTTAAAAAAGAAAAGGGGATATGATATAGATATATAGGAGGATATAGAGATGATAAGATAAAAGGGTAGATTAATGAACCTACTTTTAAAGAACAACTTGTTTAAAATGATTTACATTGGTATAAATTTTAGTTTATTGATACAAACTTGAAGTTAATTTTGTTATACTGTATATATATACTTCTATTCTTGTTTGAGGTATTATGTTTATGTAACTCATTTAAAATTGTAATGGATAATTAAAAAATAGATTAATACTTAGTCATCTATGATAATCATATTTGTAGCCATGTTAGTTAAATCTTCTAGATATACATAGATATATTTCAGATAGATAGGTAATCTTCAAACACTTCATAGACCTAGAGAATATGGCATTTAAATAACTTAGCATTCTGTTGACGTGAGACACAATTGCTCCTGGCTGCACCAATTGATCCCGAGAGAATGTTGGGCTTCTAAGACATTTCCAATTGGAAGTTTGTCTTTTTGGCACAAAATGGCCTACTGGGCAAAGAACTGCCCTTGCCTTGACGGCTGACAGTACAAATGCAATGCTGTCTGGACGGGACACAAGGAAAAGTGACTTCTGAACTCTGCCAAGACAGGGTAAGATGGTCTTTCGAAATTCCTGCTTCTGAAAATGGTCTGTCAGATACTCTAGGCTTGTAGCCAATTTGAATGCACCAACAATGCTGAGAAACATTAGGTGACTGTCCAGGCTGCCAGCTGTCTCTGTCTACTCTTGCAAGATTCCGAAAGTTGCTTGCATCCATCCACCATTTCTCAGGTACCATTATGTTCCTTCTCAGGTCTTTGATGTGGTTAAAGACTAGATAGTTGTAATTTCCTCAGTTATGATAAAAGATAAGTTAGATATAAAACCTTAAACTCACAAATATAAGATAGATAGGACATCTTCTTTAATATTGTAACTGTAATTCTTGCTTGATAATTGTTTTGTTATATGTAATTTTACTATGTTAAAGTTAAAACCTTCCTTTTTAAAAAAAAGAAGAAAAGGGGAAGTGCTGTGGATATCATTCTATATAAATAAAACACTGATGGCCAGTGACCAGGCAGGAAGTATAGGCAGGACAAAGAGAGAGGAGAATTGGGGAAACAGGAAGAAAGAGGGGAGAAACTTCAGCCACCGCCAGGACAAGCAACATGTAAAGACTCTGGTAAGCCACCAGCCACGTGGCAAGGTATAGATTTATAAAAATGGGTTAATTTAAGATAAAAGAACAGTTAGCAAGAAGCCTGCTATGGCCATACAGTTTATAAGTGATATAAGCGTCTGAGTGATTATTTTATATGTGGATTGTGGGACTGCGGGGCTTGGGAACCTGGAGAGAAGCCCTCCAGCAACATGGCTCTAGAATGATATCAGCACAATGTACCAAAAGTTCAATTCTATATTCATAGTTTGTACATATCTAGTTGCTAAAAGCTCACCATGGATTCTCACACGCCTCTTCTACTGAGAGTTTATGTACCTTTATTATTCTGTGTGTTTATCATAGTTTTGCAGTAACATTTTATTGCTGTGGTAGTACATTTCTGCTCTTGCCCCACCTGCACCCCAAAATATCTCTGTTACCTATGTTCCTTTTCTTCTACAAGAGCATTTTAACTTGAGATGCTGAGTTCTCATGAAAACTCCTGTGTAGTTTTGAATGGAATTGATGTGTGAAATTTTATGTTTTATGGCACTTTTCTTCCTGTGTAAACAGGAGATTTTTTTCTTTTATTTGTGTTTGTTATTATAACATCATACAACTTTCTCTACATGATTTTTATATAAAGAAATGTACTCAGTCATTGATTTCTTTTATCTTTATTATTTTCAGAGTTCTTTATTTTTATTCTCTCTTTTTCAGAAATAGGAATAGAAATGTTTTATTAAGAAATGGAGAAAGTAGTCCTGAGAATGTAAATGGGGGGGGGGGCAGAAAGGACGCTTGTGTTCCAGAAGCCCATCATGGTTTTATGAAACATCTATACATAGCCTACTTTCCCCACATTTGCATATCAGTTACTACACTGTGGGCTTTTATTGAGCATGTTCTGTTGTATGAAGCTGAGGTTGGGAAGAGCTTCTAGCATTGTTTTCTGCTACCTAGATGAGCATACCATGCTCTCTTTGTAGTAATCTTTTTCTTTCACTCCATGGAGACCCCTGACTTCTTTGGTGAGCTTATGAATTAAAAGTTTAAATCAATTAGTTTCAACATCTCTTATTTTTTAGCTAATGAATTAGGTGTTAAATGTAGCTAGAGTTTTACTGCCTGGCCCACAGTCATGACAAATCTCTGTCACCCTCCAGTCCCACAGCCGCTCAGACCCAACCAAGTAAACACAGAGACTTATATTGCTTACAAACTGTATGGCCATGGCAGGCTTCTTGCTAACTGTTCTTATAGCTTAAATTAATCCATTTCCATAAATCTATACCTTGCCACGTGGTTCGTGGCTTACTGGCATCTTCACATGCTGCTTGTCCTGGGCGGCAGCTGTCAGTGACTACTTCTGCCTTCCTGTTCTTTTTTTTTCTCTTCTCTGTTAGTCCTGCCTATACTTCCTGCCTAGCCACGGGGCAATCAGTGTTTTATTTATTGATCAATCAGAGCAACACATTTGCCATACAGAACATCCCACAATAGTTAAAAACCTAGCCTGTGGAGTCATTGAGTTATTCTATTTACCTGTGAGTTGGAAATTTTGTTATTCAGTCCCTCATTTTTCAATTGTAAATAGTTGCAAACTTACATTGTGATCTTATGTATAACCCAGAATTTATCTAGGCAAGGTATCTAAAAACACCCACACATATCACTTTCTTTTTTCTTCCTGTGTTTATTGGTAAATCTTGCAACTCTTCTTTAATTTTATTCCAGTTATAAATTGTGTCCAACATACATCATTTACCAACAAACTTTGAAAACCATTTCAGGACTTAGTACATGGTCAATAATTACAAATTTTAGTTATGTACTTACAAATCAGGTGTGTATGTAATGGCATGGGGTGGAGAAGAAGAGATGGTATACAATATTGCTTTAGGGCATTTTGTATATTATCTCCAATTTCATTATTTCATTTTTGGTGGTGATATTTCATGTAGCTCAGGTTGGCCTCAA
Organism: Peromyscus leucopus; assembly: GCF_004664715.2. Lineage (NCBI taxonomy): Eukaryota > Metazoa > Chordata > Mammalia > Rodentia > Cricetidae > Peromyscus > Peromyscus leucopus. Next base: position 101,311,969 of record NC_051069.1, on the reverse strand, counting down.
ACTCACTTCACAGTCAAGGATTATCCTGAACTTTTGATCATCTTGACTCCTGGAGTGCTGGAATTATAAGGATATCTCTTCACACCTGATTTATGCATTACTAGTTATTAAATATAGGGCCTTATGCATGCAAGGGATGCGGTCTACCAACTGAGCTGCATCCTCTGTCCAGAAACAGTTTTGTTTTGTAGTTGTGTTTTGTTGTTGATATTGTTGTTCTGAAACAGTGTCTCATGTAGTCCACATTGGCTTTGAGCTCTCTATACAGCTGAGGTTGGCCTTGAACTCTTTATATTCCTGTCTCCACCTTCTAAGTGTTGAGATTAGAGGACTCACCTTTCCTATTGTTTTGTTTGCTTAATATATCATGTTTAGAGTGGCATATTGAAATAACACAATATGACTAGAGAACAGTTAATAAATTTCCCTATATACCCCCACTTACACTTGATAAAATTTGCTTAGTGCTGAGTTATTAGTTCAGGATGTTTCCCATGATGGAAAGTTTCTGTATTACTCAGGACTCATCTTCACAGGCAGTCATGTTTACACACTTGCACTGTTAATTGTCTAATGCTGCATCGTTTCACAAGTTTAGGTTGATGTGATAGTTAGTATTGTCAACTTGACAGGATCTAGAATCAACTAGGAGATGAATTGTTGATCAACATCTCCTATGTTCATCCCTTTTCTATCACAGATTACTGAGATAAACAACTTAAAAAAAGAAATATTGATTTTGGAGCACAGGTTTCAGAGGGGTCAATACATGATCCTGTTGCCCCATTGTTTATGGACCTGGGGCAACATAGAATATCACTACAGGGGGATGTGATGAAACAGATCATCACTTCAGTATGACAAGGAATCAGTGGAGCACGGAAGAAGAAGGGCGGGAAGGCCCTCACCCCTTTATGAGTATGCTCCCCGTAACCTAGCTTTCTCCAACTCGGCCCCACATCTTAACTGCCCCACCTCTGTCAGCCACACCTAGTAGCTGGCAACCAAGTCTTTGGCTTATGAAATTTTAAAGGACAGTAACATCCCAACCACAACACACAGTTAAACTAATATTTTTAATTAAAATAATTTTTACATTTATTCATTTGTTTGTGTATGTGTGATTGAGTGTGCCATAGCACACGTGTGAATGACAGAAGACAGCACGCAGTAATTGGTTCTTTCCTTCTCCCTGTGGGTTCCAGGGACTGGGCTCAGGTTGTCAGGCTTGGGAAGAAGTGTCTTTACTCACTCAGCTGTCTTGTGGGCCCCCAGCAATGTTTTGTATGCTTTCATAGGTAAGTATGGCATTTTAGTTTCTTAGATGCTCAATCTCTTTTTGTATTTTTGGTTGTGAGCCTAGTCTTTAACGGCTGAGCCATCTCTCCAGCCCTCTTTTTGAAATAGCATTTACTATATGCCTTTGGTCAGAAATTTCAGATTTATCTGAATCTGATGAGATTTTGAAATAATGACACTGTACAGTGCCGTGTAATTTTCTGTTTTTTGTGTTATTGTATTAAATTTATACATATTATAAATCCAAGTGGATATTTTGTAATTATTAGTTTATATACTTTGTCATTGTATTAAACTTAAGAGAGGAAAAGAGAACAAGTTACATTTATTAAAAAAACATTTGATTTCTGATTTCTGGTTTTCTTTGCTTTTATCTACAGAACAGAGTTATTTTGAAGCATTTCCTGACACTAATGCAGCATTTCTTACACTTTACTTGGTTTGCTATCAACAATAAATATACAAATAGCACTTTAGGGTACTACAGAACCACCAGTATAAATGTATGATTTTCTTTTCTGAGACCAGGTGCCACTAAGTAGTTCTAGATAACCAGAACCTTAATATGTAGTCAGAGTTTGCCTCAAATTAAGGATCCTTTGGCCTCAGGATAACATGTACATTCTCAAATTTGTGTGTGTGTGTGTGTGTGTGTGTGTGTGTGTGTGTGTGTGTGTGTGTTTCATATATATATTTAAATAAATAAAGAAAATAATAGCCGGTGACCACAAAAGAAAGAGATGATAGTTGTAAGGCAAGAGGGAAGCTCTGTGGATGGACTGTAGTCCACTGTCCTCTCTGTAGGTAAGTGGATGGACTGAAGTGTACTGTCCTCTCTGTAGGTGAGCGGATGGACTGCAGTGTACTGTCTTCTCTGTAGGTGAGCAGATGGACTGCAGTGCACTGTCCTCTCTGTAGGTGAGCACTGCCACTGTCCTCTCTGTAGGTGAGTGGATGGACTGCAGTGCGCTGTCCTCTCTGTAGGTGAGTTCAGCACAAGAACTACCAACTTCTCTTAGGTTTTCTTCAGAGAAAATACATTGTATAACGTTGTAGCTGCCTTGCTGAAAAGTGAAGCTCCTGGCTACTAAATCGTTCTTACTCATTTCACTGGTAAAGTCAAGCACCTAATTTATGTTCATTTAAACTAGCATGCTATTAGTTTTCTCCATGAAAACAACTGCCATCTTGAGTGACTATAGGAGCGTTTGAAGGAAATTGGGCAAGCATTTTTAAAGACCCAAAGGGAATTTACCTTTGCTAGAAGAACAGACATTGCTTGCTTCAATTGTTATACATTAAAGGCACACAAGATGAGAAGACTAGGTTTTCTGAATAGACTACCCATTATTTTTTGAAAGAAAATTATTTCCATGAAAACAGCAATGTAAAGGTATGAGTTACAAGTATACATCAAGTTATTAGGAACTTACATAAGTGTTTCAACAGGACACTGTGTTTCCATACATGGCCATCCTGACCTCAGTATTTTAACATCATGAAAATTTGAACCCCAGAAATTAGGCACTATGGGAATTTTGATTTTACTTCTGTTCTAATTTTATTTCTGTTGCTATGATTGAATACTCTGATCAAAAGCAACTTAGGGGAGAAAGGGCTTATTTTTGGCTCATAATTCCATGAGGGGAATATAGCCCATCATGGTGGGGGAGACATGGAAGAAGGAGTGGGAAGAGTCTGGCAGGTGGGAAGAAGAGAAGTCTCATTTCATCCACACACAGGACGCACAGAAAGATGACAGGAAGTGGGGCTATGATATGCAACCTCAATGTCTATCTCCAAAGATGCACTTCCTCCTGGGAAGTTCCTCCTCTTAAAGGTTCCATGACCTTTCCACAAAGTACCACAAACTGGGGAACATCCTTGAGGCTATGGGGTTATTTCTTATTCAAAACTCAGTTTTCATGAGACCAAGCAATGTTTATCACTAAACAATTCCGGCGATGACTCCAGCTCCTCCCTGCTTATATCCAGCTCCTGTACAGCTAAGCGAGTCACTTGTTATTTCTACTACGGTCAGTCAAAGTCTTTTCTTACACTGAAAACCAGACCCTCCTGGTGTCTTTCATATGACAATGGAATAGAGCACAAGCAACCAAGTGTCAGCTCCATGTTTAGCGTTTCTTGATACTGGACTCCTGCAATGCCCATGCCAGCACATCCACGGGAGCATACTGAGAAGGGGAGGCTGGTGACTCATCACAAACAGGCAGTCAATGACCAGACACTTAAGAACCTACACCCTTCCTCTACTGTGTTCTTTTAGCCCTGCTGAAGTTGGCCAAATCTGGCCCAGACCCAAATAACTTCCAGCAAACCCACAAATTAATACATTTAAAACTGTTAACATGTTAAATCACTGAGTGACTTAATGAGTAGTTAATGATTCTGAGTTTAAACTACCCTGCTTTGAAGAAGTTTAGCTGTGCCACTTGCTCTGAACTGGATAGAAGTCGAGATAAATTATATTTTCAATGAACAATACAGACTTGTTATAAAATTCATGCTAAATGAGCTATCTAAATTATCATTCTCTTCTTCTCCAGGGAAACTAAAATCTGAACTTGAAGGTCAGTCTGGTCACATTTCCAGTGCCAATGATGTCTCATAACACCATGCTAAGGCTTATATCTTTTATTTAATTTATTGGTTCATATCAAGAGTCACTAAATACCTACAAAATTTATAATTCATGTGCCAGTTACTTTTATTTTAAAATGAGGCTCATTCTGGTTTAAAAATTATGTATTCATTAAAATGGAAAAATGCACAAAAGTCTAAAGAAGATATTTTTTAAAGGAATCTATAATCTCATCAACCTAGAAAGAATAATTTGGCATTTCAGCTGAGTTAGAGTTCTCCTAAGTGGTTTTGCAAATTCAGACATGGTCTAACTGACCTCCTGCAGACAGAAATATACTCTATATGCAAATCCAGAAACCTCTGACTATGGTCTGAAATAAAGATATGTGTGCCACACACATGCCTTATCACGGGGCTATTTCTAGACTATTGGGCATGTGCACTAATAGTGAAAACTATATCATCTGACTGGGGTTTTGAATATTAAAAGTAATTTCCTATTTTTTTAAGTAATAAAAATGTTAGATTTTCTTTCACATAATTTGGAATAAAATAAATTCAACAGTAATGTTATTTTTCCATGCATAGTGTATACAAGGACCAATATCAAGCTCTTTGCATTTGTAATGGCCCCTTTCCTTCCAAGTAGCAACTTGAAATAGAAATAGAGTTTGCCTTTTATTTTATAGGTGGGGAAAATGAAACCTAAGGAGGCTGAATCATGTGTCAATGTGGCATTGTTAGTAAATGTAGGAACAGGGAACTTGCTCCAACACGACATGTCACCAGCTATACTTTGGAAGCCACTCTGCGCAGGGCATTCAAATCTCATCACAGCTGGGCTGTGTGGCTTTGAACTGGATTGTGAGTCTATGCATTTGAGAGTATGAGTTGGATGTGTTTTGTGCCTCGTGGAGTTTAGTGGGGCAAGGCTTCTGTTGTATGCCCAGTGCATGAACCGAGTCTTTTGCTTCTAACCACAGACTCAGAATTTCATTTCTTTCCCATGCAACAACCGTGCTTTGATGCTTCCCCTTAGGGAGAGAGGATAACTCTGCTCTATAGCCCGAGGGTCAGAATGAAATGGTAGAAATAATATTGGATATTTAAACGTACAGACTGAGGTGTAATTTTTAATTTCCGCCAGTCCAATGAAGTATAGGCGTATGCATTCCTAGAGATCAAACCAAGCATGTAGATGAGCTCTGTTTGAGCCCGCATGTCAGTTCTCACAGCATTATGCTAAGAACAGCCATAAACCAGTTGGTGAGAGCGAAACGGATTGCTTGCCTTTACCATTTAGCATTTACCATTGACCTACTTGAGGTAAAATAAGCAAAAAGAGGAAAAGGATGGAAGGAAAGAGGAAGAAAAAACAAAAGACAGAACAGAAAACCAGGCTGGGGAGAAACAGAGAGTCAAAGAAACAGAGAGGCCGAGTTTCACCATCACACGTGAAAACTCCAGAGATCTCATTTAATAACCCAGCAGCCTATAACAGCTGAGATCCCCTTGAGGGAGGGAGCCTCAGGAGCAAGGATCTGCCATCCTTAAAGGGGCCCCTCTCTATGACCCAGCTCAGCTCTCACATGGACTACAATTTTTTTGTTTAATATCTTACAGTTACTGGGAATATCAGTATTCACTCATGTACAGCACTTTTATTCCAATCTCTTCTCTTTTTTTCTTTCTTTCTTGTTTTATTGTCCTGTTTTTTTTTTTTACATCATAAAATCAATGTACTTTTCCCATTTGTGCCTTATATTTAGAGGTGCATTTACATGTGGAAATGGCCGTTTCTTCTCTGAAATAAGTTACTGTGCCTTGAGTAGATATTATGGTTTTTTATTTTCAGTTAACTTTTCCTTCACTTGGAAATTATGTTGTAAACTATATGATGTAGAAAGCTAGGTTAATTTTATTTCTAAGTGGATAAATGTTTGATCAATAATAATTATACATAATTCATTTTCTTTATCCTTTGGTGAAAGTTATATGCCAAAATTATACAAATAACTATTTCTAGACTTTGAATTTTGACTGTTTTTCTGTTATTCTGAGTTTTTGTTTTACTTTCCTTTTTTTTCACAGCTAGGACCAAACTCAAGGCCTTGTGATTAGTGAGCAAGTGCCTCACCCCCACGCTACTTCCCCACCCAAGCTAACTCTGTTGCTTCGTTTCTCTTTTTAAAAAGATTTTTATTTATTTTCACTTTATTTGTGTGAGTATTTTACCCAAGTGCATGTATGAGTACCATGTATGTACCTGATGTCCATAGATGTCAGAAGAGTGCATTGATGCCCTGGAGCTAGGTTTCTAGGTGGTGGTGAACCTCCCTGTGGATGCTGGGAACTGAACCTAGTTATCTGAAAGAGCAGCCAGTGCTCTTAACCACCAAGCTATTGCCCCAGGCCCACCACTCTGTTTCTATATTAAGTGAATTCTGCATCATTTACTGAAGCTCTGTGGCCCACGAAAGTAATCCACATTGCAACATTATCACTATTGTAAGGCAGACTCTGCCCTTCCTAAGTGTGAGTGTGACTGTAGTTGGAGATGGGCTTTTCATAGAGTTAATTAAGTTTAAAATTAGTCCTCGAGGGTGGGATTAAAGGCCACATGACATAGAAGGAGAGAAGATTTAGACACAGACAGAGAAAGACCATATGAGGACTCAGGGAAAAAATGACCATTGGCAAGTTATTGTCACAGGATCTGAAGAAGGAGCAACTCCTGAGACCACAGCCTGCAGACTAACAACTGTCATATGCTGCTGTACAATCCAAGTCCTCTACAGTACTGCATTATAACGCCTCTGAAAATTATAACAGCCACGATTATTGTCTTACCCAGCAATATCCTAGAAAGTCACTTTTAATACTCGATCTGAGATCACTGTGTTGCATTGGAGTTTAAAAAATAGTTTTCTTCTTAATCTATTGGCTTCAGATTTTGTTCACTACATTATTATGTTAGTTTAACACTGGATTTTATTAATTTAAAAATACTTGGGATGTTATTCTTAGTTTTTCAATGAGGATTTTAATGTGTTCTCTGAATAAAAGAGGGGAGGTAGAATCGCTAGTAAGCCAAGGGGAGCAAAAGGAAGTGGTTTGGCAGGGTAGACACAGGTGTGAAGGCCAGGGATACTGTCATGGCAGCTCCCAGATGAGCTTGTGCAGGAAGCAAAGCAGTCCTGTGCTTTACGAACCACGTGATACTGTGCTGTGCACATCTTAACCAGTAGCTCCAGAGTGAGCCTGAACATTGAGTGACCTTTCCTAGCACTGCATGAACAAACACTATTCACCTTGGATAAGAAACTCAGCATCACCAAAAATACCACCCCATCATGGGTGATCCTCATGCAAACTCCATCCCTGTGGCACTCTGCCTAGCTTGTAGGCAATTCCACTAATGAGAGCCTCCTCTATCCAACAGTTTTCTACTGCTCATATAACCATGGAGAGGGGATTCTTGAGTCCTGTGACCTTTTTGCACTTGCCGAGTTTTGTAAGTTGAACCAGCTTCTCCCTCTGAGAGGGATTGTTGATGTTCTGAGACAGCTTCACAATACATGCTTCCAGGCAGCCATCTGTGGGCCTTATACTGAGAGGTAGGAGCCCAGAGTTACCAGAACCTTTCACACTTTTCTTCAGTCTGGTCAGGTTCTGATAGGGATATGTTTTGAATCCTACCCATACCCATAATTCCACTCTCCACTGCTTCCTGGTAGGGTCCCCCAGTATTTTTTAAACTGCTCGGCTGTTCATTCTCTTCTCAGTTCACATCATAATTAGTAACTCTTTTATGTTTTCTGACCATATAAAACTATTTTGTAACCCAAGCAGTGTTGATTTCCACACCTTGGCCTTCTCGCAGCACCATTCCACCTGCCAGTGTTGCTCGATGAAGCCAGAAATCGCTTTCTGTTTATGTTCAATAAACCTGGATTACACTTAAGAGAGCCTGGCACCCATTTCTGCATTTAAAAGAGGGTTACTTGTTTGAGAGAGAGGTCTGTATATTACGTTGTTCTCCTAGGAAAATGTCAAAGTGCTTGGAAAATGAAAAATGTTGCACTTTTCAGTAGAAATAAAGAATATTACTATGTCTTCCACTGTGAGATTTTTAGCTTTCATGCTACAGTTAAAATTATTATTGCATGTGATTTTCCTAACAACTTAGTGATCTCTCATTAAAAGTTGCTTAAGAAATTTATGGAGCTAGCACAGTGGTAAGCAAAGAATTGCAGATTTTTTTGTATAGAAGTAAGGATACCCTTGATGTTGATAGCTGTTGGCACATATCATCAACATGTAACATCTGTGTTAACAGTGTTCATTGAAGAATACAGTGAGAATAATAAGTGTCCAATATTTTAATTCATTGTTGCTTTAATTTTCTTATTTTTTCACAAGAAAGAGAAAATCTTGGAACAAAAATGTTTCATCAAAAAGAGGTTGTTATTAAAAACAACAACAACAAACAAAGAACTTTTAAACAACTCAGGCCTAAGTTATCCAATCCCAAGTATTCATCCTTATACAATACACAGCATCACAAAATGGGCTCACTAGGTTGTGTATATGGGTGTGTGTGTTTCTCTGTGTGCAGCCATAATAATCAAAGAAAAGTTCATGACGCCTTGCACAGCTTTGGTGCACTGGGGAGGGGCTTGGACCTGCCTAGGCTCAGTGTCCCAGACTCTGCTGACTCCCCATGGGAGACCTTGATTTGGGGGATGTGGGGATGTGGGGTGGCTTGGGAGGGAAGGCTGGAGGGTGGGAGGAGGGGAGATCTGGGGGTGGTATGTAGAGTGAGTAGAAAATTTCTTAATAAAGGAAAATGAAAAGAAAAAAAGAGAAAAGGTCATGAATTTGAGAGAGAATTGGGAAAACATGGGAGGAGTTGGAAGGTCAGAGTTAGTGAGATGCAGGTACAGTCCTCACACAGTATGCCATCTAAAAACAAAACAAAAACCACTCCAACTGGTTTACCAAGGACTAAACTGTGTGTCTGATCTCCTATCACCTTTGCCTCAAACTGAGCAAAGATGATTGTGACAGCTAGGTCAAGCACAGTTGTAGTTAAATGAAATCATTCAGAACCTTGCTTTTTTTCTTTTGTCCTTCCTTCCTTCCTTCCTTCCTTCCTTCCTTCCTTCCTTCCTTCCTTCCTTCCTTCCTTCCTTTCTTTCTTTTTTCTTCCTTTCTTTTTAGTTAGATCATGCTCTTTATTAGAACTAGAGCCAAGATTCTCAAAGAGAAGTGTCCCAGCCCATGGAGTTTGGATTGAAAGATGACTCAGAATTACTGATGGGATCCACGAAAGGGTATGGAAGGAGAAGACACAGCAGGGTAGTGTGTCTGTGTTTTGTGAATTATTTCATTAACACACGTGGATGACACATTCTGGATGTGTGAGTGAGGGTGAGGAGATGGGTGGCTCCTTTTGACTATAGTCCTGCCTCACTGAGGTCGCATCCAACTGAACCTTTCCTTTGCATTGTGATTTGTTAACAGTCTGTTTATCCTGTGTACAACTCCCCACCTCCTATCATCCATCCATTTTCCACATGTAAGTTCTGTTCTTTCTAATTCCTCTTTCATGGGTGGATCAGCTGTATAAATCTCAGGTTCTGTGTGAAATGAAAACAGGGAACTCCTTGTTACACAGCCATTAAGAATGACAAGACAGTGCTAGCAGAGAATTATGCCAAATGCAGGGCTCTCTGAATACAGCAGGGCAGCTGTGTTGGAGAAGGGAGCCTAGCCCTCTTTCTGGCTTTGTCTTTCAGTCATAATTGTATCGAATGGGTTTAAAGTCCTAATAATTAGTGAAGAAGCCTGAGGATGATTTAGCCTGGACTATGAACTCAGGGTCTCTGTTCTCACAGAACTTATAAATCCAAAAGTGATGGTGTTGGGAAAGGGTGGCTTTGGGAAGATGATTAACTTTAGATAGTATCATTCAGAGTAGGACTGGCTTCCAGGATGATATTAGTGAAGAAGAGCAACTCTTCCTTCCTCCTTCCCACCCCCTTCTGTCTTTCCCTACAGGTAGATACAGTACCCTGACCTTGGTCTGGAATCCCTCTCCAGAACTTGGTGAAAGTGTGTAGTCTATGACTCCTGTGTGGTCTATGCATGGGGAGGATAGTTTTCTCTCCCATAGAGCTATCTTCTAAGACCCCACGCAAATGTCTGAAACTGCTGTCAGCACCACACTCCATATAGCCCACATATTTTACTATACAAACCCACTCTGATAAACACTGATCTTTTTATTTTAAGAATACATATTAGGGATTTCATTTTGGCACATTAAATCTTCAAGTATTGCTGCTTTTGTACTTCTGGGTAATTATTAGGTAACTTAAGAATTACCTGAACATAAGGTGCCAATCAATCTTAACTGTGATAGCTACTGTGTACCTAATGAACAGATCGTGTATACAGCATGGATTCACTGGACACAGAGATGATTCATGACTCAGGCAGGAGAGAACAGGACAGTATGAGGCTTTGTCATGATATTCAAAATGACATGCATTAAAAATATATGAATTATAAATTTATGGAGAATTCCATTTAATATTTTGAAGCTACAGCTGATCATGGGTAATGGAAACTATGGAAAGGAAAATTGCAGATAGAGAAGGATGGCCATTCTTTTTTAAACAGCCTTTCTTGACACAGAAATTAATTCAGAGAGTTAGGTGCTGAAAAAGAAAGCCTAAAAATGTGGAAGCCACTCTGGAACTAGGAAACAGGTACAGGTGAGAGTAGCCGAGAGGTGCCTCCTGGAAGGACTAAAAAAACTTACTTAAGGTAATTGGTTTTGGTTTTGAGCACAGAAAAAAAATAAAGAAACAAGCTTCAGAGAAAGCTTACATCTGCCCAGAGAATACCCACCTTCATAAACTGTCATGAAAAAGACGTTGACGACAATAAGGGCAATAGAGCTTGTTTGGATGAGCTCTCATGTGGAAACAAGGAACGCAGCATCAGAAACTGGTACGAGGAAATCCTTGTTGTAAAACTGCAAAGACAGCCTGGTGAGAGAGCTCAAAGCTAAAGGCACTGGCCACCAAACCTGAGGACCCGAGGTCGATGCCCAAGTTCCACACAGCGGAAGGAGAGAACTGATTCTGCAGGTTGTCCCCTGACCCTCATTCATAAGCAATGCAATGCACACACACACACACACACACACACACACACACACACACACACACACACACACACAGTAAGTAAGTCAAAAGAATTAAGATAGCAAAGAAATTGCCTGAACTGAGTTTGTGTTCTAGTGGACTAATGGAAAGTGGACATAGTAGGCAATGAAGCAGTCATTGATCTGAGACTTCTAGTCAACACATTCAAGAACTGTCTGGTTAATCACATAGGAAACTGTCAGACAAATGGAAGCAGCATTTAAATATTTGGAAAAAGTTCTCATGTTAAGGAGAAATGGGAAGAAGATAAGGAAAGATGGAGAGAGAGAGAGAGAGAGAGAGAGAGAGAGAGAGAGAGAGAGAGAGAGAGAGATCAATGTTAAAGTGTGGCTCAACAGTTCAGTGCTATGAACTTGAACAATAACGTATTTTGGTACCATGCAGACCCCATTATCCTTTCTTACCAGTTGACTCCCATATAACCCCCTTTCTTCTCAACATGTCACATTCCTACTTCATGCCTTGTATTTCTGTGACCTGCTGAGCTTAACTAGAGTTGCCTACATGAGTGTAAGATGGGGGTTACTTACTGGGCAACTAATCAGTGGGTACACAAATGAGGGGAAAAAAAGAGACTCATCTTCACCTTATAGTCATTAACTGCCAATGAGTCCTCCAGGAGGGGTGGGTCATCATAAGACCTTCCTCCATCCACAATGAAATACTGAAAGGCCCAATCTCATTCAGGGGTTGTGCAGTCAACCACATCTGCTGTGAGTTCTTGAATGCATTGACCATGCCATGTCTGGAAGGTGATGCTTTTGTGGCACCCTCTGTAAGCCCCAACTCTTACTTTCTTTCCACCCCATCTTCCATGTTGTCCTTGAGTCCCAGAAGAGGTGATATAAATGTCGCATTTGGGGACTAACACTTCTGCCATCACTTATTCTTGGTACTTTGACCACTTAGGAATCTCTGCATTGACTGCTGTCACTGGCAACAAGCAGTCTGAGAGCAACACTAATCTGTGGGTATAACCATGGACTTTATAGTCCTCCCCATTCTTTGGACCTTACACACACACACACTCTCTCTCCTCTTCTTGGATGTTCCTTGGACCTTGGAGGGGGTGACATAGATGTCCCTTGTGTAAGTCTAAACACCAATCGCTTCTCCAGTTATGGGTTTTTGAATTAATCTCTCCCTACTGAATTTCTCTGGTCATGACTCAGAGCATCATTCATCTGTTAGTGTAAGCGTCTATATTTAGAAGGGAATTTGACAACACATCCAATTAGAAAACAGCTGTAGTGCACCGCCTTAAGTGCCTATGACACAGTTGGTATTTTAAGCCATCTCAATAGAAACCTGTAGTATATATTAGAATCAACCATGATGGTACATGGACCCATGAAAAATAAATTTGAATTGTTTCAGCTGTCCAATTTATGATATTGTGTTATAGAAACTTAAGCTGACTAAGAGTTTGTGTCTTTTTGTTTTGGTCATTGATTTTAAGGGAATGGAGAAAATGTTGCAGATAGCAGCTTTCAGGACCTTGCATGATCTCTTATCAAACCCATTGCTGGAGAGAAACACTTTTAAAGAACATCACAAGTTGAGTGTGTTTGGTTCATTCTATGAGGACATTTTGGCTTTTATAAGCTTCATACTATTTGCTGTGCTAATGTTTGCATTTTTGTGACTATTATGGTTCTGGAGTCCCCGAGTTATGTCAGTTTTGAGAATCCACAAGCAACACTGAGGAAGAATTTTCAGCTGCACATTTAAATAAGTGTCACGTCCTTTGACATGGAGATTCAAATCCCTTTCTTCAGCCATTTATTTTAATATGCACATTGATCTCTGGGCAGCATTTGCTTCTAACTGGAACATTTCAATGTTGTGTGCCAGTGTACCTCCAATTAATACTGCATATTAATTTTGATTAGACAGAAGGGGGCTCTGTGTGTCTTGACTTCCTGCCAGCATAATCTAATAGGAACTGTAGGGATGGGAAATAAATATTATTTTAAAACTATGATGAAAAATGCATTACTTATCATTTGTTTTAAAAGTGAGTTATGTTTTAGTTAAGTGATTACAAACAACTTCAGCAGATACAGGGACCAGGAAAGGGCACCCAGTTCACATTGTAGCCCTTTTGTGATCTTGCACAATGCAAGTTCTTCATTTCACCCCTATCAGTATCACTGCTGGAGCCTGAATGCCTTGAAATCCTCAAGTATATATTGAATGGAACTCTATCAGCGTATTTTAGCTACATGCTGGAAATAACGAATATTAAATTAGTTCATAAAGAGGAGTCCCATCAAATGGGACAGGTACCCTTATGAGAAGAGGAAAAGAGATGGGGCATCCTCTCCTTAAGTAGCTACATAAGAGAGGAAAATGGGGAATCAAAAAGAAAGGAAGATGATCAGTTTTGAAGTCAACCTGATGGGATTTAAAGTCACCACAGGAAAAATATGTTGGGTATGTCCGTGAAGTGAGTTTCTAGGTTGGGTTAACTAGGGAGAAAGTCATGCCCTTACTGGGGGCAGCACCATTCCTGGTCGGAATAAAAAGTGCAAGTAAGCTGACCATGGCATTCATCTCTCTGCTTCCTCAGTGCAGAGACAATGTGACAGCTGCTTCAAGCTCCTGCCATCCTGCATTCCCTCCTTTGATGACAGTGACCTCAGACCACTGGCTAAAACAAACCTTTCCCTCTTAGGTTGCTTTGTCTGGTGTTCTGTCAGAGCGGTGACAGGTAACTGATCATAAGGTCTCACCAGAAGCCAACCATAGAAATCTGATAACCTTGGACCTCCCATGCCTCAGAACTTCGAGAAATAAATTTCTATTATTTCAGTTACCAAGTCTATGGCATTTTGTGGTACAACTCATTCAGATGAATTTATCTGTTTTTGAAATTTCTGCATTTGAAAATTACTTTTCTCTCCTTTACAAGCAAAAGTTGTAGAAATTTTGTGTGCAAAAGTTGATGCCACTGAAGCAAATATCTTTTTCTTAAGCCTTAACATGCATTGACTGAAAACCCCAAACCAGAGCAGGGAGACGTTCTCAACTACCCATTGGTACAGCTCTCATTTGTTCTTCATGATGAAATTACCCTCAACTTCTCACTCCACTGTGTATTGATGGATGACTCTGCTTCATGGTCATATTGGATCTTTTAATACTTATTAATAAATTATTTAACTTATTTTTATGCTGAAATAGCTTTTTAAAACATCTTACTTTTTCATGTAAACTCCTAATACACACACACACACACACACACACACACACACACACACACACTCACACCACCTTTATGGTTTATGTAAACACCTATTACAGGATTCAGCATAGGGATATATGTAATGTACATTTGTATAATAAAGTAAATATACAAGCAAAATCTTCCCAACCTCCCACATTTCTAATCATATAACATCCACAAAATAATATAGAGTCAATAATATGATAGGATCCATTGAACATGAATAGTTTGCCAAGGTTACTGTGTCAGATGTGCTAGCTTCCTATGGGTCCTTTTATGTCCAGTTTCATTGTGTAGAGGACATGACTAGTCAATTTCTGACTATTAACTTGCTAATATCAGAATACCTTCTGTATGCTTTACACATGTCCAAATAACTAGTTCTTATTGTTTAATTAATATTGGCTTCATTTCAAATCATCTAGCCTGCCAAGTAAAATCCATGTCATTCAAGACATCAAGTTTTCCTCTTCCTAAAAATATTTGTAGTTTTCTGGAGACACTTGAAATAAACATCAGTTCTAGAACATTCTGCCTCTGTTTTTTCTCCACCCAACTGCCTCTCTGTCTCTTTTTCTTATGTGGAAAACACTCAGTCTCCTGTCAGGGGAAATGATGTACTCCATGAAGACAGAGCAGGTTTTTGTAGATTATAGGCACTGGCACATCAACATGAAGCTATCTCACTTTTCTTTTTTATTATAACTGTCATGTATGATAAATTCTAGGTATCTTCTCTTGCTGGCATGGAATGAATGCTTAGTCTTACGTGGGTCTCCCCTCCATACTCTGAAAATATAGCACTTTTAGTTCCATTTCAGATCAGAGATGTGGCCTTAACTCTTTTTGTATGTGCTTGTATGCATGTTGTATGTGTGCAGGTATGTGAAGGTGAATGTTCACATGTGTGTTTATACATGTGGAGGTCAGAGGAAAATCTTGGGTATCCTTCTTTAGACACTGCCCATCTTATGTTTTTGAGACAAGATCTCTGTGGGTGTTCGTTATCTTAGTTGTCAACTTTACTAGGTCTAGTATCACCTCTAGGAGACTTGTCTCTGGCCATGTCTGTGGGATTAATTTTAATTCAGTTCATTGATGTGGAAAGACCCACCCTCTGTAGATTCTACCCTTTCCTAAGCTGGGGTCCTAGACTATATAAAAAGGAGAAAATAAACTGTTCACAAACATTCATATCTCTCTGCTTCCTGATATGCATACAGTGTGACTAACTAGCCCAAGCTCCAGTCCCCATAACTTACAACCATGAAGACTAGAACCCTAACTGTGAGCCACAACAAGCCTCTTCTCCTGTAGGTTGTTTTTGTCAGGGCATCTTACCACAGCAACAGGAAAGAAACTAATACATTATCTCAGAGGAATAAAACATAACAAGAAAGCTAAGCTGGCTGCCAGCAAGACCCCAGGTTCTGCCTGTCCGTGCCTCTCCAACAGTGGGTTGACAAGTGTGTTCCATCACAACTGACTTTTTTTAAAAACTGAGGATACCGGGGATCAAACTCAGGTGCTCATGCTTGTAAGGTAAGCAAGTTTTTTTTCTTAAACTGCCTCTCCAGCCTATAAAACTTTGACAAGGATGATGCTGAAGCTAGGATTGGATGGTATTGAAAGATTTTCCCTATCTGTAATCTCTTTCTCCAAATAGAGTTGTAGAAAAATAATCACAGCACTGATCTGTTTTATACATTACTCCTTTGTCATCCTCAGATAGGCATGGTTGGTTGAGTACAGTCATTCCCATACACCTCTTTAGGACTCCCACAGGACTGCCCACTCTGGGGAAGAGTTTTATTCTCTCAGTTATTCCTTCCCCAAAATGCCCTCATAGACTCACCCATAGGAAGGGACTTTGCTGTGACTCCAGTCAGTTTTAAATTGGCAATCAAGATCAACTGTCATACTAGATAGGCTAGCCACATATAGCTATGAGCTGTGCTATTGAACACAAAGATGTAAAATATTTCTATTATTTCCAAATGTTCCCCTAGTGGTGAATTCCTAGAAGAGATAGCTCTCAATGAACCTCTTAGGAGACTGTGGTCATGGTCATGATTTGCTCATCTCCTCAGCTGCATGTCTCAATGCATTGCCTCGCCAGAGGTGCTACTGCTTACTAGAAGACCACATGTAGCTTTGCCCATTCCCATCACTCTTGGGCACATGGTTTGCTCTTTCCAATGAACCATGAGCATAACTGATGTGCTTGGCTACTGAGAGGAAGCTCCCAGGCTTCATGGACCTCATTATAATATCCTTCCCCTGTCCTGAGACCAGCAGTATTGGAAACAGTTGCTTCTGGGTCACTGAAGACAAGAGGCAGAGAACAAGGCTGAAAACACTCCATAATCAGCATGTAACTTACAGAGAAATGACCTTTCAGTATTATGGTTCTTACTCTAAGTGTCATTTACCCATCACCTTATAACTTAAGTCACCTGATACAAACACGGCTTCATTTTCATATTCTAGAAGCAGAAGATACCCAGTTATTTTCATCAATGGTGTTTTGTACAGGGCTTTGCTGGAAGCCAACGTCACAAGAACAGACTGTAACAGTGATAGGATTGACAGGTTCACATAGCATCCAGAGAACAAAAGGGTTGCCCATGGGTGATCTGGCTAACCTGTGTAGTAGACAAGAGCGGGTGTCTGTGGAGCTCATTCTATTACGGAGGGCTGTAATCTGAGTGGTTTTATCCCTTGGATGTGAATAGCCCTCAGATGAAGAGTCCTCTGTGTGGAAGGACTTGCTTCCTGCAGTCAATTGATGCTCCCCATTTATACTAATACCCTCTTTGATGTTGGAGAGTATTCTCTTTTTTATTTTAAGAATATTTTCATTCTGTTCAAACTCTACCTTTATATTTTTTTCAGTTTCAGTAGAACGATATTAAATATGAATACAGAGCATGGGATAAAATGGGCAGTGAATTAATGAGTTCTCCCACCTAAGGAGATGTGGGAGATGAAGGGGGCTCAGGTCCTCTGTTTGATGTTTTATTATCCTATTTTTAGTTTTATTTTTATAATACATTGTGAGTCTTATGCTAGACAAAAAGCAGGTACAATGGGATCACTTTCATTTCCTGCTGTATTCTTGCTACTGATGATAACTAAGGTAATGTTCAAATCATGCAAGTACTCTGTGGAGGGTTAGAGATAGCTTTATATCTCCTGAGTGTTATGGGTAGTAGAATTTTGAGATGATTAATGATATACCTCCCCACAGATAAAGTTGGGAGTTAACCTACTCAAATGAAGGAACTGTTGCCTAGTTCATTCTGACTGACATAAGATGTCATTTCATAGATAATAACAGCTGTGACTATTATGGCAGTGACTCCTTCTATCTCATACTGCTTTACTGACTACAAAAACAAGTGCTGTTTCTAGATATTTCAGTGTATCCAACTTGCGGTGAATTTTGACAAAACAATCTACACAGCTTTAAAAATGTATACAGTATTAGCCCATACATAAAGAAAAATATCTAAGTCTTTACTTAATAGTTATAAATGGGGCTGGAGAAATGACTCAGCCATTAAAGGCTAGGCTCACAACAAAAAATACAATAATTATAAATGGCCCTTACTGTACACTGGAACACCTCTGCATGTATTGTTGAACTCATAGTAGTGTTAATTTGAACATTCTTTTAAGGTGGCATGCTAATGTTATTCCCAGAGAAACCACTAAAAAAAATTCACAAATGCCACATGTAGTAAGAGAAAAAGTATAAAATCAAATGGTGTCCTAGAAAAATGTCCAGTGTAGGGGAAAGCAGTACTGTGGGAATTGAGTATGACAGGCATTAGATACAATAAAACAGACAGCCAAAATGGCAGAAGTAGCTCTAACCTTACTAGAATGTTTTCAATAGGAGTAAATAGATCAAACAGTTCATAGAAACATAGAAATTAAAAGGCAGAGACAAACCCACGATTCAAATATACACTGCATACAAGAGACCCATTTTTGCGGAAAGACAGCTGAACAGTAGGAGTTGGAAGGTTTCAAATTCTTTTTTGATAATTATTTCCTATTGATTGAGAATTTCATATGTGCATATAATGTGCTGTTCTCAAGCCACATCCCCACCCTCTCCTCCAATTCTTGCCCTTTCCCTGTCCCCACTATTCCCTTCCAATCTCTTATCTCCTTTCTTTAAGATTCACTGAATTCACTTAGTGTTGTCCATGTGTGTGGGTATTGGGCCACCTACTAGAGCATGAATAGTTTCTCAGGGGCCATGTCCCTGAAGAAAATGACTCTCAGCAAAGATCAATTGCCAATAACTCCTCAGCTAAGGGTGGTACTTTGTTAGTCCCTCCCTGCTCCATGTAGAGAATTTGTCTGACTTGGTCTTGCATAGGTCCTGTGCACATTGTCACAGCTGCTCTGAATTCATAGGTACAGCTCCTTGCTGTGTCCAGAACCCCTTGTTTTGCTATAATCATCCATCACCTACACCTCATAGAATCTTTCTTCTTGCTGGTCCAGGATGATGATCTCTATCCCCTGGGAGGAGGGGGTGGATTGTAATGGGGAAAGACAAGGAGGTAAGACAAGTGAGCACAAATCAACAGGGGAATAGAAGGCTCAGACAGCACAGAGAATCAACTATCGCTGCCAGGTACCAGAGAGGATCACACATTTGTCTATGAGAGGAGAGAAGCAGCTGCTCATTCTTTCAAATGCACGTAGAATGCATAAAGTCGTCTCTAAGACAGTCCATGGGACAGGCTGCGAAAGAACCTCAACTAACAGGAAACAATTTGAATTTAAAAAATCTAAAATAATTTTTTCACTACAATGGTGTTAAATTAAATAAATAATAGGAAAAAAGAGATTTGAAGACACACACACACACACACACACACACACACACACACACGCGCGCGCGCGCGCGCGCGCGCGCGCACACACACACACCTACTAATGAATTCATTACATATGTTATTTGAATGGCTAGCATGCTCTTAATTTGTTTTGAACACCTCTTTATTTGGATATTCTTCATACACATGCATAAATAATATATATTTTAATTTTTGGCTTGGTTTGCTAATCACCTCAGACCAGGAGGTATGTATTTAACACACAAAGAAGCATTTGTACAAGTTTGGTTTTCCTGGGATTTCAATGGTCTCTCCTCTGGCTAATGTTCTACTTAATGTTGATCATTAGCTGTAACAACTGGATGCCAATTGTTCTTCTAACAGTCAGAGGTGGAAGGGAAGAAAACTCACCCACAAGAGCCGGGTGGTGTCAGCATGGTTTTCAGCTGAGGGGATGAGGGATAAAACAAAGGATTTAGTCATGATTTAACAGTATTAGTGTAAGTATGACTGAAATAGAGTATTTTAGACTCTAATAAAACTAATATATTTGGGGCAGAGAGAAGGGGTTTAGGACTCATCTTTCCCCCAAAGGAAGGTGTAGACTCTGCCTCCCTGCGACAGATGACTGCTGGCGGCCCTGAGTGAACAAGGGGCAAAGCAGCTGACTCAGCTCTCACTCTCTCTTTCTCATTGCTATTAATGATGGGATCTTACAGTCTGCGGTGACTGTTTCCCTTTGAGTCGACACTTCTGGATTATTCTTTGATCCTCTAATATTACTCCGTAAATGTAAAGGAATTCAAATTAGAAGGGAAAGGAACTGAATTCTTTCTGTGACCTTTTAAACAAGCAAGTGTCCCTAAGTTTCCTGTCAGTCCTTATTCGAAGAAGAATCCTGCTGTCTCCTGGCAGTCACTTATCTGCCACATTTCCCAGGACACGCCATTGTCTTTTCTCCAAATGGAAGACATAGAGATGGTCCTGGGGAGCTACTTCATGCTGCTTTCATTTCTCCTCTTTTAGATTCCTTAGAAATAAAACAGGAATTTCACTTTAAGATGGAAATAAAATATATCCTAAAACTGAAAATAAGGAAAAGGCAACATGCATACACACTCACACACACATACACACATGTACACAGCACACATAAACACACACACAAACACATAC
This sequence comes from Peromyscus leucopus, assembly GCF_004664715.2. Lineage (NCBI taxonomy): Eukaryota > Metazoa > Chordata > Mammalia > Rodentia > Cricetidae > Peromyscus > Peromyscus leucopus. The sequence goes on along the minus strand of NC_051069.1, from coordinate 101,291,564 downwards.
ACACACGCACACAGACATATAGACATAGACACACAGAAGAAGACATTCATACACACATAGATAACCCATCCCACCACTGATGCATCCACATGTATGTACAAAAACACACATAGTCACACAAACAAGGATACAGGGGCACACACAGAAACATACAACCCACCCCTATACAGACACATGTGCACACATGCACAAATACACATAGACATGCAAACAGATACACAGACTAATAACTGGCAGAAGCACATGCTCCTACAGAGGCACATATACATGCATGGGCATACACACATATGAACATGCAAACACAGAAAAAACACTTATCTGCATTTATACATAGATACAGTCAAGTACACACACATAAATAGACACACAGATAGAAACACAAACACAGACATACACACATGTACACACAGACACTCCCTCCACATACACGTACAGGGAAACACACAGACACACAGAAGCACGTGTATGTTGTATCAGTGGTGCCTGTCTTGTCTCACTTAGCTGACCTGGTCTCCCCAGGTTTTCTGTCTGCTCTTCTGCTGCCCTTTGTTTCCACACTCTCTGCTCTTGCAAAGGTTAACATTGTTGAGTGGCTGGATTGTGTCACTTTTCGTAAGTCATTTCTGACCATGCTTAGTGCCCTACACTTTAAGAACTGTGGTCTTTACTTGGCAGGACACAGAAGGGCAGTGCAGGAGCCTTAGACTCCTGGCAGAAGATAGAGCTACCACTAGATTTAAATCCAGGCTGGACTGGAGCTCAGCAGCTTACCTGTGCCCTCTGTTACATGGCATACTCTCTACCAGCTGCTCTGAGGAGGTGACTGCCCACCTGAGGAATGTACTAATGAAACCTGCTTCCTCAGGGAAATCTGCTTTTTGAGTTGCTGGTGAGTTCCTAAACTTCTGCACAACAGGATTGGTTTTCCGTATTCTTCAACTATATCAAATATGTCTAGAGACAACTGTGCTTTGGTTGGTCTTTTAATTTATATTTATTTTATTTTATGGACATGTGTGGTTTTCCTGCACATATGTCAGTGTGCTACCTGTGTGCCTGGTACCTGCAGAGGCCAGAAGATGACACCAGGTCCTTGAAACTGGAGTTATAGATGGTTGTGAGTCAGCATGTTGGTGCTGGAATCCATTTTGGGTCCTCTGCAAGAGCAGCTAGTGATCTTAGCCACTGAGCCATCTCTCCAGCCCCAAGGTTGGCATTTTCTGAAAAGATTCTGAGACAAACTTTGTGCACATGTATTTTACAGTAAATTCCACTAAAAGATATATCTCTAAAGAGCTAAGGAACACAGGGAAGGCAGAGGGAGAAGGTAGACAATAGTTCTCAGTTAATGATGTAAGAAGAACAAGCACTCAGGAAGCAGAGACAGGTGGATCTCCATGAGCTTGAGGCCAGGCTGGTTTACAGAGTGAATTCCAGGACATGCAGGGCTACACAGTGAAACCTTGTCTCAAACAACCACAAAAAAAAAGAAAAAGAAAAAAGAAAAAAGAAAGAAGAAGAAAATGCATTGCATTTTATACTTAGGAAAGCTACATTTCTTAAATGGGATTGAGTTTAGTGAAGTAAACAAATAAATATCATGGTGCAGTTCATGTCTTATACAAGCAATGGGAGAAGTAGAAAGGAGAATAAAAAACTGTGTATAGGTTTAGAATCAAAGGCACTTTGCTTATTTTGGCATCACATGCTGGGCTACCTTGGAAGATAAGGGTAGAGGGAGTTGAGAGATTAAATGCTAGAAGATCTAGAAATGCCTAGTCTAAAAGAATATTGTTACTTAGGAAATTGCATTCTTCAGTTAAGTGGTAAAGATTAGGACAGAATGATAGTGACAGAACTCAATAATGCTTTGGAGAGTTTTAGCTGTCAGTAGTGTGCCCATTATACTTTCTGAAATGAAATACTCCAGAGGCTGGAGGATTACAAGTTTGAGGCCATAGGGAAGACCCTATGTTCAAAAAATGAAAATGGAAAGTGACAAAGGACGGGGGGAAGAGAGTGATGAAGGTAAGGATGGGTAGGGAGAGGAAGGGAGAGAGTGTGTGTAGGCAGACTATTCTGTCCCTCCAGCCACTTCTCAAATATCCACAGAGAGACTTATTTGTAGCTAGAGTTTTCCTGGTCCTGCCTGGTCCATGGTCAGGACAAATCTCTCTCACTTGCCAGTCCTGCAGCTGCTCAAACCCAACCAAGTAAACACACAGAGACTTATATTACTTATAAATTTTATGGCCATGGCAGGCTTCTTGCTAACTGTTCTTATATCAACCCATTTCTATTAATCTATAAGTTGCCATGTGGATCATGGCTTACCAGTGTCTTAACATCTTCTCATGGCGGCGGCTGGCAGTGTCTCTCTGACTCAGCCTTCCACTTCCCAGAATTCTCTTCTCTGCTTGTCCCACCTATACTTCCTGCCTGGCTACTGGCCAATCAGTGTTTTATTTATACAGAGCGATATCCACATACTTAATTATAAATGCTTACTCAATAGCTTAGGCTTGTTTTTAGCTAGCTCTTATAACTTAAATTAACCCATTTCTATTAATCGATGTGCTGCCTTGAGGCTCATTTACTTCATGTCCATACTTCCCATCTTCTGCTTCCCAGAGTCCTCTTAGTCTGTTTCTCCTGCCTAACCTTATCCTGACTAGCTATAGGCCAGTCAGTTTCTTTATTAAACTAATTACAGTGACATATATTCACACAGTGTAAAGGAATATTACACAAGTATGGAAGGAAGGAAAAGAATATATATATATATATATATATATATATATATATATATATATATATATATATGAAGTCATGCTGAAGACAGGATTTGACTGTGGAGGAACTGGAAAGAACCACACTTCTGTTCCAGATCCTTTGTGGCAAGGAAGGCATGGCAGCAGGCATGGGACATAGTTGGCCATACTGTGTCCATAGTCAGGAACCAGAGAGGTGAATGCTGGTGAGCCTCTCACTTATGAGGGAGTCTGGGACCCCAGCACGGCGAATGGTGCTCTCCACGTGCAGGCTGGATCTTCTTTAATTTTTAAAATCTGAATTAAGCCTCTCTGGAAACTCCCTCAGAGACATACCCAGAGTTGTGTCTCCTAGAGGAGTCTATGTCCCGTCAAGTTGATGAACAATCTGAATACGGAGAGTCACAGAGTGCTCATATAACTTAGGTGAAAGGAAGAGTGGCCTTGTGCATCAGCAGGGAGGCATGAGGAGTCTAAATCAGAAGTTTATGGGGGACACCAGGTGGGAGGACCTTCATGGAGAGAAAGGCACTGTGACTTAGAATGGGCATGGCGCAAGTGTAGCTGATCATTTAAGTCATGCGAATGAATTAAACTATTTAAAAGCATATGTAAGTTCTTCCAGGAACTTTGTAGTGGCTTGGGTCTACTTAAGGAACAACTGATAAGAAATATGATAGGGTATACAGTAAATGTCTATAATGTGAGAATTTTACTTCAGGCTGAGGAGTTTGGGATTCACTTTGAGGCCTCAGAATTTAAACTCTAAAAGGTAAGTGTTATACTTTTATACTTATAAAAAGAGAAAAACATGTGACTATACAGTCCTGGTAGGGACTTTAAGTCTTAAATAAAAACAAGCAGTATTGAACAGAGCATAGACTGTCTACCTATTAAGAACAGTGAACAGGACTAAACAGAAGACCCAATACGGCTTGAGGCAGAAGAGAAAGATGGTGTCCCAGACAGTGATGGATGTTCACCATGCCAGTTTCTTTGGCTTTGTATAGAGTGAATGGATGCTTCTTAATTGCTTTGAATCTTGGTGAAGCCAAGTGGATGATTTTTGTCAGTGTTGTGTAAGTAGAATTACTCTATGAGCGAGAGAGGCAAGGAGAGTATACCATTTCCATGTTCTCTTTGATTTCTTAATTGCATGGCTAAATAATGTCAGGATGACCTTAAGGCCACATTTAGAAGACCCTTGAATGACTATATCTTCTAGTCATTCACATAGGCCACACTGGACAGGAATGAAGACAAGAATGCATAGTTTTGTGTGGATATTTGTGCTAAGATTTTGAGACTATTGTTAGTGGTTGTCATTGTGTATTTTATTTATTTGGTTTATTTGTTTGAGACAGAATCTTACTATGCAGTTAGCTTAGCACTCCAAACTTCCTGACTACCACTCCCAGAGTGCTAGGGTTACAGGTGTGTGCTAGCACACCCAGCTGGGATTCTTTCATTTCCAGTAATTTCTTTTAAAGCAGATGGTTATCCTAGGTAAAAACAGCTGTTCGTCAGATTTGCTGCTTTGAGATGAAATATAGATGAATAATGTCTCTTGCCAAATTTGGGAGCATGATAAAATGGCTTTTTTGGGGGGCACAGGAGACAATTTTCAATTTAATTGATTAATTTTTATATGTCAGTATTTTATCAAAAGTCTATGTAAATTAGAGTTCTGGGTATGATTTTGGAACTCAGAGGGAAAGACACGACTAGACTCATGGGAGTTGTTAACACAGATTCACACAGAAATTATGAGAATGAGTGATAATACCCTCGTGTCTAGGTTTCCATGAAGAGAGACTGTCCATAACCTACACCTTGTAACATGAACATGGAAGAGAACGAAAAAAATAAAATAACAATGACCTCTGAAGTGATGAAGAAACAGCAGGGATAGAAGGAGACTCACTGAATTCATTGCATTTCTCCATGCTGTGACAAAATATCTGACAGATACAGCTTGCAGGAGGAGTCTACTTTGGCTCACAGTTCACAGATGCAGTCCAGCATGGCAGGATAGCCTTAGCATCAGATGCTTGCAGGATAAGGGGTCTACTATTGCTCACAGTTCAAAGGTGCAGTCCAGCATGGCAGGACAGCCTCAGCAACAGATGCTTGAGCAGCTGGCCACCTTGTGTCCACTGTTAGGAATTAAGAGAGACAAGTGCTTGTACTCAATTTGCTTTCTTCTTTATATTCAGTCTGAGACCCCAAACCGTGGGATGGTGTAGTAGTTTGAATGCAAATGTCCCCCATAAGCTCTGCTGTGGGATGGCCTGTAGGTCAAATTGCTCTGATTGGTCAATAAATAAAACACTGATTGGCCAGTGGCCAGGCAGGAAGTAGGTGGGGCAAGGAGAGAGAATTCTGGGAAGCAGAAGGCTGAGGCAGAGAGACACTGACAGCCGCTGCCATGACCAGCAGCATATGAAGATGCTGGTAAGCCACCAGCCACATGGCAAGGTATAGATTTATGGAAACGGATTAATTTAAGATAAAAGAACAGTTAGCAAGAAGCCTGCCACGGCCATACAGTTTATAAGTGATATAAGTGTCTGAGTGATTATTTTATAAGTGGATTGTGGGACTGCGGGGCTTGGGGAACCTGGAGAGAAGCCCTCCAGCAACAAGCTCATAGGGAGGAGCACTATTAGGAGGTGTAGCTTGTTGGAAGAAGTGTATCATTGTGGAGGTGGGCTTTGAGGTCTCCTATATGCTCAAGACATGCCACTGGTTCAGCCCCTCTTGCCTGCATTTCAAAGATGTAAGACTCTCAGGTCCCTTGCCAGTACTATGTCTGCCTGCATGCCACCATGTCCCACCATGATGATAATGGACTAAACCTCTGAAACAGTAATCCACCCAATTAAATGTTTTCCTTTATAAGAGTTGCTGTGGTGATGGTGTTTCTTTACAGCAACAGATACTCTAAGATAGAAGTTGGTACCAGGGACTGGGGTATTGCTGTGATAGGTCTGACAATGCTTTTGTTTGAAGAAATATGGATCTTGGAACTGTGGACTAGAAAAGTAGTTGAACACTTTAAGTGCTCCTTAATGGGCCATGTTAGTAGGAACATAGAAGACAGTGGTGCTGAGTATGATTTGATGAACTATGGGGGCCTGGATCAAAAGGTTTCAGAGGAGAAGAATGTTCTTGTGATATTTTGGTAAAGAATGTGGCTGCTTTTTGCCCTTGTCCAAAGAGTCTGCCTGAGGCTAAAGTGAAGAGTTTTGGATTAACTACATTGGCATAGGAAATCTCAAAATAGCCTCAGTGTTGACTCTGTTGTGTGGTTATTACTGTTACTCTTTTACAGATTTATAATGAAAAGGAGCAAGCTGATCAAATAAAGATAAAAAATGTACAATCTGAGGAGAAAAGGAGCACTAGGAGGTAGAAAGGATCCAAGTCCTGTGTTCAAGGAGAAAAACAGATTAAGAAATGGAATAAAGGGAGTGGTGACCTCAGGGTAAGATCACACCCAGATAAGTTTCCAACTTGTGAAAAGGAATTAAGAAGAGCTTAGAGCTGGGTGTGGTGGTGTGCATCTCTTTAAACCCATCACTCAGAAGGCAGAGGCTGGCAGATCTCTGAGTTTGAGGACAGTCTGGTCTACAGATCCAGTTTCAGGATAGCTGAGCATAGGTAGTGAAGGAAACCATTGAAACCACAGAAAGCTGATAAATATGTATTTGAATGAGGGGCCATGTTCCAGCCCAGAAAGCAGCAGAACTTGGCAGCTTTAGCCATGTGGTTCTGGTGTTAGAGTCAAGGACAGAAGAAAGGGATTATGGAATGGTCTTCTGAGACTAAGGAAGATGCTGAGGCCAGTTATGTCTTGGTATCCCTGAATGGACATCCACAGAGGTAATTGTATGAAGCTGTGAAAGAGAAGCCTGGATTGCCTTAGAGATCCCAAGGTTTTGAAGATGCCAGAGTCATGGGATACCTGCTAACAGGGAGTAGAGTAGAATCAGCCTAAGAGGAAGAAATGTGTTGCAATCAACAAGGCTAAGTTGTTGGAGTTGGAGAGTAAAGAGAGTTTTGACCTCAGACATGGAGATGTAGAGTTTGGAGTTTGCCCAGCTGGTTTTTGGTCTTGCTTTGGTCAGTATTTCCTTACTAGGCTCCCTCCCCTATGTTTTGGAACAATAATGTATATACTGTGCCAGTATATGTTGGAAGTATGTGATCTGTTTTTGATTTTGATTTTATAAGTGATTACAGTTAAAAGATTGCATAAATCAAGGAAGAAAATTTTAAAATACTGTTGAAAGTGTGATAGACTATGGAGATTTGAAGTTGGACACAATGCCATTTTGCATTATGATATGGTTACAAGCTTATGTGAGTGGAATGTTGCTGGAGAGCTTCTCTTCAGGTTCCCCAAGGCCCGCAGTCCCACAATCCACATATAAAATAATCACTCAGACGCTTATATTACTTATAAACTGAATGGCCGTGGCAGGCTTCTTGCTAACTGTTCTTATATTTTAAATTAACCCATTTTTATAAATCTATACCTTGCCACGTGGCTGGTGGCTTACCGGTGTCTTCACATGCTGCTTATCCTGGCAGTGGCTGCAGTGTCTCCCCTCTCAGCCTTCTGCTTACCAGAATTCTCCTCTCTCCTTGTCCCACCTACTTCCTGCCTGGCCACCTACTTCCTGCCTGGTCACTGGCCATCACTGTTTTATTTATATAGAATGATATCCACAGCAGTGGAATGTAGTAATTTGAATGTAATTGACCTCCATAAATTCATAGGGAGGGGCACTATTAGGAGGTGTGGCTTTGTTGGAGTGTGTATGGCCTTGTTGGAGAAAGTGTGTCACTGTGGAGGCAGGTATGAGGTCTTATATATATGCTCCAGCCATGTCCAGTGTCTCAGTTCACTTCCTGTTGCCTGCAGGTCAAAGATGTAGCACTCTTTGCACCTTCTCAGTATCATGTCTGGCTGCATGCGACCATGTCCCACCATGAAATAATGGACTAATCCTCTGAAACTTTAAGCCACTCAATTAAGTATTTTCCTTTATAAGAGTTGCCATGGTCATGGTATCTCTTCACAACAGTAGACACCCTAACTAAGACACCGAGTTATTAGGATGGACCTTACCATCTCAATTAACCTAATCTGGAAAATCCCTCACAGACTTGCCCAGGGACATTTTCTCCTCCATGTTTCAAGAGGCATCTCCTGGTTATGTGTGGGGGGTCCTCTTTCCCCTTAGCCTGTTGGCCACCAGGTCGGAGGGCAAAGAGGAAGATGGGCGACAGAAAGCTTTGGTGGCCCATGAACATGAATGGAAACAACCCTCTGGAGACAGATTTTGGTGAATCAGCCCAATTTTATTCCAGAGTATAATGAATATATAGGATTTTGGAGCCTAGGAACAAACCATAGTTGTAGTAAATGGCACGCTCCTATCACAAGGCTTAGTATGTGGCAGTAGAGTCCTATAGCAGGCCCCTAGTATAAGTCTTCTCAGCAGGGATCTGTGCCAAGGGTCAAGCTAAAGATGAATCAGGCATCTGGTTTTAGAGACAGCTTTTGAGATAAGGTCATTTCTGCAGGCCCAGGGACATTCTCCAGATAAGGGTAGGTAGAGACAGGAAGTTCTGCTGAAAGGGGGGACCTCCATTTTGCTGAGCTTATTGCGATAAACGGCTAGTCCATGGGGAGGCTGCTACCACTGACAAGCCAGCAATGTTTTCCAATGCCTGGTGATGATTCTACATCTTGTCAAAATGCCAATCAATATCTATAATCACACCTACAATAATGAGATCTCTCATAGAGTAAAGGGGGGTGGGACAGCCCAAAGGACCCAGCAGTTAACAAAATCATTGTAGAAGGTTAAAGATCTTTGACTTTCTTGCTAGGAGATTGTGTGAATCATGACTATATGCTCTATTTGTCTTCATAGGTTCCACTGATGTTTGATTACTAATAATGCCCCTTTCATTTGCAAGCACAACTGCTTTAGATAATGAGCTAGTGGTCATTTTAGTCATCACAATATGTAATGAGAATGGTTCCACTGTGACGAAACCCATTATCTATAGAGTGAGACCTTCATTTTCCATAGATGAAGCAGTGGGATGGAGATCATCTTCCAAAACTTAGTGACAGGGGGAATTAAGGTGATTGGTTGAGGCCCTAAGGGAGGGATTTCTGTTTGCTTGTGTTGGTTTTCTTCTTTGAGTTAGGAAAAAAAACTTCCTTTTTTGCTAAGAAGGAAAGAAAAGTGTCCAGAAGAAATGTGGTTATGAAGAGCTCCTCCATTTTTCTATAATACAAAATTAGTCAAGAGTAACTCTCTTATCTGCTATCAAGTAATGTATCCCGTTCTGCCACTCAAAGTCACAAAGGCCAGTTTTAAGTTGAATCTTTGGAGATATTTCTTGAGAGGCATGGAGTAAAAGCAACTCCATTCATGGTCCACAGGCTGTCTTTGTCCCCATCATCTATGTGTATTTAAATGCTTTGCTGATATTTTTGTGGGCTGTCAAATCATGGTCTGGGAATGTAATATTGTTAATTTAGTCTTTGAAGCACAAACAAGAATGTGTTTATTAACCAATGCATCTTCTTTCTTGGGTACTCTACTTGATGCTCAGTGTTTTGCTTCATATTAATACCCAGAAGTCTGTGAATCTTCACAGTTCACAGTATGGAATTAGAGAACCCATTAACAGGCTGGAGAGAAGACCCAGTGTGTGCTACCTACTATCCTTCATTTGTTT